>NW_024881330.1:32905385-33205385 GCF_018691265.1 Tyto alba | reverse complement strand
CGTTAAGGTTTCTGCAAGATCATATAAGCTAGAAACGGGCAGGATTTTTTAAATCAACTCGTATGGTCCCTACTCATTCAAAATTGATCCCTAAAGTGTATTACATGAAGTTTTGTCCAGTTTAGTTTTAAATGACTCAAACAATTGGTCTCCTGAAACGTCCCTTGAGTGGGTGCTTTACAGGGTATTGAATCTTTCTGTTAGAAAATTGTTCTCTGCTCTTCAGCCTACATGTTCCTTCTTATTTAAGGTAAGAGTTCTGCAAGTAGAGATAAAGACTGTTTGGAGAGGGAAAGTTTGTATTAGTCAAAACGAGTCAACTTTCTTTTACAGAATCTCTATGAAAGCCCAGATGTCCTCAAAAATTAAAGCCTATTAATTATATATGTTATTCTGGACTCCATCTATTCCCGAACCGTAAAAACGAATATAAATTATTATGGAAGACAGAATACAAATATATCTAATACTCTATAATAATATTCAGAAACAAAGAAAAGCATTGCCACACCCTACTGAATTTCACCTGTCAGTGAAATATTTGCTGTATGACAAATGGTCAATGGCAAAATGTTCAATGATTTTAATATATTCATAATTTTACTTATAGTATTCAACTGTGGATCTAAAATGCAGATCTCTAAAACTTTGCAGCTATGAGTAGAGGTGTGATTTTCATTGTCATGATTTTATATCCTGTATTCATAATAATTTATTATTTTTATATATTCATATATATTCATCCAGACCACATCAGAACAAATGGAGATTAGAATGTCTATAAAATGCTTATAACATGTTAAAAGGCCTGATATTAACCATAAGAGTGTGTATTTTGCCATTTTTCTAGACACACAGTCAAGTACCTTCAAAACACAGGCTTTGCATGACTGTACATGTAACTTTTTTTTTTTTTTTTTTTTTTTTAATTAATATAGCAAGATTAAGCCAGGAATCCATCCTAACTAAAATACTCATACAGAGTATTTCTCATACACAAACGCTCAGTGATGACACGCTCATGTAACAGATAATGTTTAACTGAGATATTCGCACTGATGTGTTAGTATAGCACAATACTGGCTTGTTCTTTTAATACAAATTTTAAAAAACATATGGAAAGCTAGTAGAATGTGTGGTGATATAAAAAGATACCACTGAAAATGAGAACAGAACTTCCCAAGAAAGCAGTTAGCATAACTAAGTGGTAGGCTACTTGCATTAAAGATTTTACTTTTAATATACCTATAGATTGAAAACGCTGGGAAGAAAATGACGAATCTCATTTCCTTTTTTATATTTAGTCAGTTTAAAGAACCTCAAAACAAATCAGCTAACTTAGAATAACTGTGATAAAATGCTGCAGGACTTCCATATATCATACAGAGAAAGATATTCTCAACTAAAGTTCATGTGTTTTCCTTTCTATTAGTCCCGTTCTCGCTGTACCCAATGGGAAGATGCCTTCTTGAGAAACTTGTCGTCTCACAATTTTTCGGGTGAGAAGTAAAATGCATTTTTTCCAGATCAATAATATTAAAACATGTTTCAACAAAGTTGCCATGAGTATTGGTAGGAGTAGATACCATGTTTTAGTGGCCCAGAATGCTATTGGTTATCATGGTCCTCTGAAAAGTTCAGTAAATGCTGTGATATCAAACAATGGTAAGTTAACCATAGTAGTCTTTTCTTTTTTAGTACTTAGTGGCAGATAAACCGAAATATAATTAAAGCAAATAAATTATTTAAATAAATAATAAGACCTCCCTACAAATTAAAATGGAAAAAAAAAAAAAAAAAGACAACCGGGATGTTAACTAAAATATGGCCACAGCTGTAAGTCTGCAAACACCTTATGGGCAGGAAAGGTCTTAGGGTGGTGTTTCAAAACCAGACAGAGATGATATGAATGGGATTTTGCAAGAAAGCCAGTTCAACATTGTAGTAACCATTAAAGTAAAAATTAGATTGCCTGCTGGCTTGCAGTCTGATGGGAAAAGTCCCTCAATAGTGGATGATTTGTAAGCACACATTCTTATTTCACACAGTATGTTGCCTACTCCCTGCTGTTTGAAGTGAGTTTAATATTCATAGATGCATCTACAAGCTATTTACTCTCACCAAAGTGATAGGGTTTTTTGTTTAGTGCTCCTGCACCACGTGAGGGGACTGCTTTGTGCTGCGAACCCTTCTTTCACAGCTCACGTATTTTCAGAACTTGAGCATCAGTAGGCCAAGTTGGTATTTTGATTGAACAGCATCTTCCCAAAGAAAATCAGAGAACTAGGAGGGGGATGAGATTGGAGCATTCTGGCACCCTTTTTTCCAAACCCTACAGATTCCTTGGTGCAACTAGTATTTGCAGAAACTCTGTGGCTTACATAGTTTTCCTACAAGGAAATGCATAGCTTTGCTGCCTATGGTGATTTTAGAGATCTCATGTCACATTTATGAGAGCAAGGGTCTCATGAGACCAGAGCCAGCTGATGACCTGGCCCAAAATCAGTGTGGGTAAAAGTATTCTGCACTCGTAAATTCCCCACTTTTTTCCATAGAGGAAAGGTGTTCTTCAGATCCTGTCCAAAACCATGTAACGCAGCATTGCTGTAGATCATTAAACAGCTGCTCCGTCTTTCCCCTAACCTATATATAATCTACATTTCAGTGAGCCTGTTTATACCAGTTTAAAATCTGCCAGGGTGAAAAATAATATGTACATTAAAAATTAATTATCTATATATTTTTTTTTCCAGAAAATAGATCTTATTTTATTTTTTTCCAATAGCTATTAATTGCTACAATTGCTATTTTATTTCTTACACATATTTATCAAGTAATCATCCACACGATCTGCTGTAATGACCCTGTTAATATTGCATAAAAGTCACCTGATCAAATTGCTTAGGATTTTTATTGGAGTAACTCTTCATTTCAGTGAGATAGCAATTGTTCTAGAAGAAATTGTGTGAAAGGGTCTGGTGATATGCCTTGTTATTTGTTCAAAAAAAATTTTGTTGACACTAAACAATTTGTTTAAACAATCATATTATATGGAGGAGCTAATTCAATGTTGAGGCATTAGAGCTCACTGTTTTAAAGCATTGTTTCCAGTTCAAAATAACAAAATTCCTTACTGTGCTTAGTTTGAAGACACACTAGGAAGTTGAATAATAAGTAATTGTGTTGAAAAAAGTCCATGTGAAAATTATTTTAAAAGTTCCCTTCCCTTCCCTTCCCTTCCCTTCCCTTCCCTTCCCTTCCCTTCCCTTCCCTTCCCTTCCCTTCCCTTCCCTTCCCTTCCCTTCCCTTCCCTTCCCTTCCCTTCCCTTCCCTTCCCTTCCCTTCCCTTCCCTTCCCTTCCCTTCCCTTCCCTTCCCTTCCCTTCCCTTCCCTTCCCTTCCCTTCCCTTCCCTTCCCTTCCCTTCCCTTCCCTTCCCTTCCCTTCCCTTCCCTTCCCTTCCCTTCCCTTCCCTTCCCTTCCCTTCCCTTCCCTTCCCTTCCCTTCCCTTCCCTTCCCTTCCCTTCCCTTCCCTTCCCTTCCCTTCCCTTCCCTTCCCTTCCCTTCCCTTCCCTTCCCTTCCCTTCCCTTCCCTTCCCTTCCCTTCCCTTCCCTTCCCTTCCCTTCCCTTCCCTTCCCTTCCCTTCCCTTCCCTTCCCTTCCCTTCCCTTTCTTCTCTGTTTTGGACAAATACCTGAAAACTTACTTCACCCCTTTGGTTTTAATGGATCTGTACAAATGTATATCTTTCTGCTACAAGGGACCACATTTTCTAGGATACACATATTCCTCATGTTGCTCTAGTTGGACTGACAGGAAGGGTTGGTCTTTTGCACCTCTCTAAATTTCAGGCACAGGAATTGAAGAAATGATTGTGTGTGTGAAACTCACTACTCCCTATGACCATTGGTCCTGTGAAAGGGAGGGGAGAAAACAGATTAGCTGTTTTTGCAGGCCGGGAATCCCTAGTCTGGAATTCATGGACAATTATGACCAGAGAGGTTTATTTTCTACATTGCACAGGCCATAAAACTTCTTTTAGTCTTTCATAGAGTGCAGAAAAGAAATGCTTGTCTATAGCCAAAATGAACATTTTTGAGTTCAGTAACACATGCATTCCTTTCTGCCAGTGCACGGAGTCTGCATCTCTTACTGCCCCAGGTCTCTTACAGGCCACTCATGGTAGCGTAATTTGATTCTGGTCTGTCACACAAGGTTGAGCAGCAACCTGAATATACAAATACTTGCAGCATTCATTATTGATAAGACTTGGAGAAACATTAGATAATGTGTAACTTAATATGTTTATTGGAGGTGACTTCAGATGGATGATGACTTCAGATGGATGAAGGATTGCATAGCACTCAGCAAATCAACACGAATTTCTCTGTTTACTTTTGTGCATGCATGATAGTCACGATGAGTCAGCTGCAACATAAACTGTTGACACATCAGCTCTTCAACACATTTTGTGTGTCATCCAGGAAGTGTAATGACTAGAGGCATTCAAGAGAACTGGAAATAGTTTCTCTATTCAATTTGAGAAGTTTAGGTGTATTTAGAAAATAGAACTCAAACCAATTTCAGACTAAGAACTTTGGTGACACAACTTCTTTCCTACTAGGTATAACACTCACAGAATATTTTTTCATACAAGCTATCCCTCCCCTACCCCTTCCAAACCAGTAAAAAGATGTGGAAATGCTACTGACCCTGAACTGCATCCCCCAAAGGCTAGGCCTTCTAATGAAATCAATTAAAGCAAAGTCAGGCCCCAAAGAAAGGCAAGGATAATAATATTCACCAGATAGGCACTGTGTTCCTAATTGTCATAATGCAATTGTGATAGCTGGGACAATTAAAGATGATTGATTCTGCATTATAGATTTAGTCATGAATCACAGTAAGTGGAACAAAATCTTTCCAAAGTAAATAAACATTAAAACCCTTGCATTACTCAGTGATGTGTCACAAAATACCTAGAAGTTGATTTAAGGTGATCCAATGCTTTGGATGTGATGGCACAGCAAGATAGCATCTGCTGTGATTTCACTCAGGAGAAAAGGGTTTGTTGCATGCAGTTCTGGGCAATAAAAGAGCCACTTTTTTCCCAAGAGTCAACGTTAAAACTGGGTAGGAAAAAGCATCTATTAAACCAGATAGAGCAGCATATTAACATAGAAACAGTGCTTCTGGAACCATAGCTAGCTACCTCTGTGTTTCAGAGTGCTTCAGATAGCTTGAAATCACAAAGGAGGGGTGACTGATGATACCTGTCAAAGTAGTGTCTTCCAAGCATCAGTAACATCCTTGCTACAGATTCCCCAGTTAAGGAAGAGTTGCTGTGAACACGGGGAACACGGTGAAGCATGAAGCATCCCAATCTATGAGAACAGGGAAGGATGAGGCACAGCTGGTGGCTTGTTGGACAGGACCTCTATATCATGGCACATCTGTGCCAGATGTGTTATGCCACAATTCTCATCCAGAAAAACAATAGCTAAATGCCAGATTCTCCAGAGAAACTCTGAGATTTTTTCTGGTCTTGACCTATTCAGCCTTTTCAGGCCTTCTGCAAGATGTTTTATACTGCAAGCTCAGACATTATGTATTTTTCCTGGAATGGCTCCCATTTCACTTATCATTTTTAATGTTATTGTCCCAGTTACTAAGTAACATAAAGTTACCAAACACATCCTTCCTTTTAAATGCTATTCCTGTGTTATACTTGATATTTTAAAGCACCTAGTCAATTCATTTAGATACAGAGAAGGATCAGAGAAACAACATGTTTTATTAGCTGAAGCACTGAAGTGCTTTAACTTCAACAAGTTGTAGCTCCATTCAGTGTAGAGTGCTCATTTGTAAGACAGTGTTCCCATATGACTTCCATGCTAAATAAGGTTATTAAAGCAAAAGCATACATTTTTGAGATTTTAAATATATTATGAACTGACCCAATTCCACAGAGGATGAGAACTTTTCAGAAGTGATGTGGCCAGATCCAGCCTCAAGTGATGGAAAGATAAGTAGCTTCTTTACATTTAAAGTAGTGAAATACTTTGTCCCTTGATTCAGGATTATAGACTCACACATTTTTACTGCTTCTTATAGGCTTGCATAGCTCAGCTTTGAGTCACTGGTCAACTCATTATCATTATGCATTTATTGCTGAAGTGCTATGTGTTAGATCTGCACTCTAGAAGAACTACTTCCATGAGGAAAACTTTAATTCCCACAGAGGTATCTTTGGAGGCATTTATAAAGTTGGAGTAATTCCTGCATACTTGTCCTTTTATCTCTTTTCTCAAGTGACACAGAAGTAGCAATGGGAATATCTAATATGCTAAGATGTGTACTGTCAAATCCTCACAGCATCATCTACTTCTGCCATCCTGACTTTTTTAGACCAGGGTAATTAGTTCTTCTCATGGTTGGTAATTAAAACCAGATCTCACAGAACTAAACACTTTGGGAAAGAAGATTAATGATATACTCTCTGTTTTTGTGTCTCACAAGGGTGGGGAAATCATAACGAGGAGGAGGAGGAATGTGAAGGAAAGAAGTGTTGCATTCTGTGCAGTAATTGGAGAAAATGGCAAACACACGACTTCTGGGGAGTGAAGAAATGAGTATAATCGTTTTCCAAATCATGGTCTTCCCCCTTTTTGAGTGTAATTTGCTAGCAGTACCCTTCTCGTGCCTTCATCTTGAATGCACCAGGAAGGACTGCGATCATTTTCTTCCCACTGTGTAGTGCAAATAGAAGAGTGTGGAGGCAGCAGCCACCTGGTATGACTGAGAGTGGCTCAGCTTTGACTGATGAGCTGTGAGTGAGCCTGTGTCCCATGTATGTTCAGGGCAAGGGCCACTGAGCAATGTATTCTGTCTATTTATTATTTTATTTTAGAATCTCAAAGATAGATTGGAAAATCTGTCTTCCAAGACACTAACTGATATAGAGATTTTGTTCTTGATCCTTTTTTTTTTTTGAATAACTTTATAGGGCTTGGTAAAAAAAAAAAAAAAATAACTTAAAGTATTAGCTTTAGAGATTTCATTCCCCCACCCCCAAATGTTTTAGTGGTGAACACAAGAAGGTTTTGAATCAAACTATTTGAGACAAAATGTAAAAAATCTGATTTAGTTATCCAAGTATACATTTGCATCAGCTCCCTTAAATCCAGTGGAGTTAAATTTAATTTATAATTGGGTAACTGACCTTGGAATCTAACCCAAAGTGCATTTATGTACATCCTATGTCCAAAACCAGTGCTTGAGTGCTGGATCACTGTTCACTGGATCATAAGTGCTTGAATGCTGGATCACTGTTCCCTTTCAGCTGTTGATATTATTATTTATGTTTTGTAGTCCTATAACACCAAAGGGACCCCAATCTAATTAACATCCCATTTTACTTTGGAAGAAACATGAATCTATTGTCCAAGAAAGAGTTCAATCTAACATAGGGAAACAGGTGAAGTATATTTTGGAGGAAGGAAACAAAGGTCAAGGAAAGAAGAAATACAGGAAAAAACAAAGCTCCTTTCAAGCAAAGTAATCTCAGGAATGCACAGCAAAGTATTGGTTAGTTCTACACCTTCATTAAGGTCCCTGTTATGAATAGGTTTACAAGTGAACTAAAAAGAAAAATCAGTAAGTGAGTGTCTCAGACAATAAACAAAGAAGGAAAGCAAGCTGTACAACACCAAGTTCATGTGCCTGCTTAAAACAACAAGCTGAACATGAATAGTCTTTAAGAGGAAAAAAAAAAAAAAAAAGGTTTGAGATTTGTCTCTCATTTAAACAACTAAAATAAGCAGTTCTGGGATAGTTTTATTTAATTCTGCCCCAGGCCATACCTTTTCTATATGAACTACCCCTAAGCATTATTCACCAACAACAGAGTTCATGTTAAAATAATATGGAAGTTGTCCCATCACATTCTCTAGTTACATAGGAACTTCTTCCATCTCCACAAGAAGAAATTAATAGGAAAATTACAGAACTGGATCTCAGCCACAGGAATCTGTTCCCCTGCCTCTTCTCTCTAACATGAGTCAGATTTATACATGAATATTTACCAGGTGTGGAAATGTATGTTACCACTGAGATTCTGTAAAACTCCTGATTCAATGGAGCTTTAAGTGTCTGGACTCCAAGTATTTAACTTAGGTTTATTGGCTCACTGTTTTTTAAAGAGCCTTAGTTGGATTAAGCACTGCCTAGTAGGCCATGTATGTTAAGTTTCCAGCAATATTTTTTCCCTTAGCTTCTCACTATTTTTACTGAGGATCACAGAAAGAGCAAAGTAAAACTAGTAAAACAGAAAGAGCTTACCTTTTTCAAATATCTTCAACAGTTTATAACAGTATATGTGTTTCATCTTGTTATTTATTTGGTTCATAGTCCTCAGAGTGGGCTGCAAGTTGTAGGCAACAATTTGATGGCCTATCCTGGGCTTGAGTGTTGGGGTTTTTGGTAGCAGGGGAGGGGGCTACAGCGGTGGCCCCCTGTGAGAACTTTCTTGAAGCTCCCCTGGCTCCATCTCAGCCCCACCTCTGCACCAAGGCTGAGCCAATCAGCTGTGCCTATGCGAGAACTTATTTAAGAAGGGATCTACGAGGAAGAATTGGACTTGTGAGAAGGATTTGAGACATCTGTGTGAACACTAAGGTCAGTGGATGAATAGAGAAAGAAAGGGGAGGGGGGAGGTGTGCCGGAGCAGAGACCCCCTGTATCCTGTGGTGAGATGGCAGGGAGGTCCCCCCCCTGCCACCTATGGAGGTCTATGTTGGAGCAGATGCTGACATGTTCTGTGGGGAGTCTCACGCAGTCTCAGGTGATTGTGCCTGAAGGAAGCTGGGGCACTGTGGGAAAAAGCAGCCCCCACTGTTGTAGTTCAGCACTGGGAGGATTGCAACATGCAGGGGTGCCCCACGCTGGAGAAGATCGGGAAGGGCTGGAGCCCATGGGAGGGACTCCAGTTGCAGAAAGGTTGTGGAGGACTGTCTCCCATGAGAGGTGGACCATGCTGGAGCAGGGGAAGGAAGTACCAGAAGTTCCGCGCTCCCCCCTCTCCCCAAAAGGGAAGAAACAGCAGCACTGACTGCACCTCCCCATTCCCTGCCCCCTGAGCTGCTGGGAGAAGGAGGTAGAGATATTGGGAGCAAAGCTGAGCTCAGGAGGGGTGAGGGAAGGTGTTTTCAAGGTGTGGTAATGCTTCTCACTGTCCTTCTTACTCTGTCTGTTAAGTGTTGTTGTTGTTGCTAGTGTCTGTATTAAATTAATGTTAATTTTTTCTTCCCCTGAGTCTGTCTTTTGCCCGTGACTGTAATGGGTGAGTCATCCCTCCCTGTCTTTATCTTGAATCCTCAGCCTTTACTTATTTTCTCCTTCCTAGTGCTGGGGGGAAAGAGGGGAGTGAGCAGCTGTGTGGTGCTCAGTTGCCCTCTGAGCTCAAACCACAACAGTCCTCAGACCTTGAAATGACAAAAAATAAAGGCCATTCACAAAGAGCATCTACACACATTTTCATGCTCACACATATGTATCAACTAGGGAGTGAAAAAGACTTCTTTGGATCTTCTGCTGCTGAAAAAACAAAGGCCTGTTATACACTCTCAAAATTGTAAGGGGTATCAGAGTAAGAAACTGATGTATTCTGGTATATTTAAATAATTAATATACAATTCAAACCCTGTCTGAATTTGAAGCAAGCTTTGGATGTCAAGGCTTTCTGAAAAGTAGATCACTGTGAATGTATAAGAAGTGTGAAAAATATTTTTGAAAACTAATCCAGGTGTTTAAAGGAATAGAAAAGTAAAGGCATACTCAGATTTTGTCTCACCTGACAGTGCTGGCTTTTGAGTCCACCATCCTATAGCTTTCCATATTCTTGACTGTTGTGATGACTTATGCAGTTTCCAGAAGGTCATGATTAGTGACATAGGTTGGAATTACTGAGATATAGCCAAAGTTCAAAATTACAACTGATGGGTTGATAAGAGTCTAACTAATATTTTACAGGCTGTGGAACAGTAAAAAGTTAGTCACTCCAGAGAATGGATGAAAGACTGAATGTTTTTTGAAGGAACTTGTCATATACATCTGGGACAAGAAGAGCTATTGGAACAGACCTTATACTCAAGAAATGGTGTGGGAAAAGTTCAAAGGCTTATCTGGACCTATGCATCTCATGAAAAAGATCTGTGACTGTAAAGATGAATGTAATGACTGACAAGAGAAGTAATAGAAGTACAAATTTCCAGTGGTAGAGAATTCAGACAAGAATTAATCATTTCTGCAGTGTAGGCTTGAGCATATGTGATTGTTCATATACAAACAAATAAATACCATAAATACAATAGTCACCTCGACTAAACTAAAAGGTAAGTAAATATTTGCTTAAAACACTTTTGGTACAAGAATTATGATAGGGTTGTCCAGATTTCTGTGCACACGCCTTCTGATTTCTAAATTTTCTCTTGATTTTCCAGTAATAAATGCTCCAAAACTCAGAGCATTTTGATTCTTATTGTTTCAGGCTTTTGTGTATTGCTGTTACAGAAATAGCAAAGAATGTGTGATCTTTAGTGATGAGGAAGAAGATAAGTGTTATTACTCAGTCCTGGTCAGTCTGATCACAAAGAAAGCAGAAATGTACCTTTTTACTAGAGGATGCAATTCAAATTTTGCCAATGGACAGAAGTAAGAGAAATCTTAGAATGAAAAAGGAGGAGGAATAAATAGTTACAAGAACCAAATCTTCCAACTCCTTTTTCAAGTCTGACTCAGATCATCAATACATTTCCCTGACTAAACACCAAGTTCAAAACTAATGTGTTAGAATTTAGCTCTGAACTTTTTGCATGGGTGTAACTGTGAGCATTGTACAAGATAGGACCTACATTCTTCAAGTTAAATACACATAATGAACAGATGCAAGTTATACCTTAAAAGTCTAAGCTTTCTTCATGCTTTTTAAATGTTAGGAGGATAAAGTGGATTTGGGAGCTTTTAATCACCTTTGTTGCAAGCTTTTCTCTTCAAGGGGCTTCCAGAGTAAAGCAAGCCACAGCCTGATTGATCATTTTTAAAGGGATTCCACTGGCCACACATGCACTCAAAGCAGAGTCTTTTATACTTCCTGTGACAAAAGTAATCCTGGTTAGGTTCACAAGGTGAATATAGAAAAAACAAGAGAATGAGAACTAGAAGAAACTTGTATTTCCTATTCTCAGGTTTATTGTGCACAGTGTTTCCCACCTTCAGCCATATGGGAATTCCTCTCCCACAAAAATAAATAAATAAACAAACCTTTTTGCTCCTCTTTTTTTGAGACATGAAACAAATAGAAGGAGTCAGAAATGCTGGATAGTCCTAAGTAAGAAAACTCTGAGGAAACAAAACCAAACCCCAAAAAACTTTACATAAAATCTCTACCAGCTTCATGTAAAAAACTGTATTTGTTGTTTCCTGCTACACTCTGTCTTTAAAACAGCAATAACAAGGAAGAAATTTACAGTCATTTAAACACTGTGGACAGGCTTTGCTAAGCTGCACTGCCTAGGCTACTGATAAAACAAATTAGCATCAGAGTAAGAATAGGACAAGATAGTGCTATGACAGAAATAATATAAGGAATAATAAGAACCCAGGTGTACATAATTAAGATTGTAATTCAAGCAAAGGGTTTTGGTGACATCATTTATCAATGTCACTACAAACTCTCAATGGAATTACAGCTTTGTATGTAGAATTCAGATATACGTGATTTGTTAGAATACATGAAGAATGTTTCTATTAAAAGTAGACAGACAATATGTTAACCTCAAGTAGCGGTGTTGACAGGATGAGATACAAAGAGAAGAGGTTTTCCCTAATATAGAAAAAGGAAGAAAGATCAAACATTCAGACTATTTCTAAGATATTTGGAAATTAAATTTATTTAAAATACTGGTTAAGGATTTTTTTTCCCCAAAAAGCAGCAGAAAAAGTTTCATTTATAGTGTGATTCAATATTGCAATAAAAAAACAGTGTTTACTGCAAAAGTGAACAAAGGAACAGCCAATGCTACTTATTTATCCATCTCGTTGTATAGCACAAAGTCACATTAAAAGAAGCTCAAGAAGCTTCCTTTAAAAGGATCATATAAAATATTTACAATTAAACACACAGTAAGTCTAGTATTAAATTATTAATTGCAAATTAACTGATCTTTAGGAAGAGAAAAGAGTGAGCATTGATGCTTTTAAATACATGTGCTGAAAGGAGGTGATAATGATTACTCTTTGTGAATGTCTGATTTTGTTTTTGTTTATTCTTATAAGCAGAATTCTTTTATGAAGGTAACTATGAAACAGAGGCCCCACAGTCTGTGTGAATTTTAAGAGTCTTAATTGAACTTAAAAGATTAATTAAGGTAAAATCACAGTCTTGAATTAGACTTCTAAATATATTTTCAATGCCAAACTACTTGTTACTCAGTCATCTTACAGACTTTTCAGCCTCACTCAGATGCCCACAGTCCTTACACAATAAATGTGAATAGCATCTCCTTGAGAAAGCAACGCTCAGTAAATGGTGATGCCAACCAGAAATACAATGCAGAATGATGGGAGGCTTGACTACTGACTGATTAGAGTAAAAGATCCTCATCTGTTCAGTGAGAAAAAGGGCTTCCTTTGGCTTGTTAAACTTAGTGCTAAACCTCACTTACATAAAGTGCCTACAACTATAGCTATAAAAATTCACAAAATTATTAAAGGCACTGGTTGGATTTCTCTTTTTTGGTCACTTTCTGAAGTAGTCTAATTGAAGCCTGTGAATAGCATACCTTGTGAAGTATCCAGCAAAACTTGTGATGCTCTTTAACACAACCTGTGAAATGTTGTGTTTATAGATTCTGTATGGACAGTGATAATATCAGAAATTTTTCAGATTTGTCATTTGTAGACTGGAATGCTATCTCAAAAGATAATACATTCTCTGAAACTTTCAGGAAATGCTGACTGATGTTATAAAGTTGTGGGGATTTTTACTTTTCTGTTGCTGAAGTACATAACTTTTGTGAAAATTGAAATGCACAAAGATTTGGGACCTTGTGGAATTATAGCACTTCTCATCCAAGTTCACAAGTCTTGAAAGTTTAGCTTTGTATATTATGCTTGGAGGGAATGGCTTGAACAGTATCAGTTTTGACCTTGAGTAACTTAATTTGGAAAGGAAATTTGGTCAAACTATCTCAATGTAGGAGTTCTCATCAAGGATTAATGCATAGGATCAATATGAACTTTTTATAGCATACTATTTTTGAATGAGGACAACAAAAGGTTAGAATACTTTAAAACTTGAAAAAAGCAAATTAGTATGACTTAAAGTGGGTAGTACTGGAATGAAAATGTAGAAAGCAGGGATCTTGATTTCATGCCAGCATTTAGTAATACAATACAACTAAAATATAAAGAAAACGGACTTTAAAATTCTGTCTTTGTAGCTCTTTGTAACCATAGCTGAACTTATAAACATTTAACTACTCTGTCTCTTCATCTCTTTGTGGTGATACTGAATGAAAAACACTCATGTTTGCAATTGACTGATGCTACTGTCACATTTTTTTTTTATTTTCTAAGTCAAAATTTTATTTTCTAAGGTTAAAATTGCATATTAACATATATCTTCATTGGAAAGTTTAAAGCCTTAATTACATCTTAAAAAGAAGAACTATAAAACACATAAACATAGCTCTTCTTTAAGTTGCTGTACACAAAAATCCCACTCTAAAAGCATAAGAGCTCCTGGAATGGGGAATCAGGCCCTTTAATAGTCCTGTCACTAACAACAGATATTTATGCATGTCCTTATGTTACCTTACTTAAGGAGCTGAAGGACAGATTGATCCTGCTTACTGTACCCATCACTGTCTTCTCTCTGCTTGCCACTCTCTTAACTACAAATCAAGCTCAGATATGGCTTCTTAGCACAACTCAAACCCGCCATTTTTCTCCACTGCCATTTAGCAGATTCCCAAGAGCTTGCTCCCTACCCATGTGCCATCTGTGTCCAGCAATGTTTGTGACCTTGAGAAAGCTCCATGGACCCTCGGGGTGTGAAACCGGAGGTTCAGCAGGTATCTCCAGCTACCTCTAGCCATTCCAGCACACCAACCTGTGACAGATTCCAGTACATTCAATCCATTTCAGAATATTCTTAAAATGCTGACCAAGACTGTGGATGAAATTAACTGTGTATTAAGAAAAATTATACAAGTTTTCTGTAAAAGTAAAAAACTTTCTACTATAGTGATTTAACTCAGGCTCTCAAAATTTTCTGTTTCTGATACTGGTTAAGGTAAATTTACAACTAGTGTCCTCTTCTTAGGCCTCTCCAGCCTTCACCTGTAGTCTTTGGAAGAAGAGCAGGTTAACCAGGTTCCTGAAAAACGTCAAATGTTTTTCTCAGATAAGCGATCTTCTTGAGATCTTCCTCTCCTCCTTCCCTTCTTTTGGCTTTTTTTTTTTTTTTTTTTTTTTTTCTGAGGATGAGGCAATGGCATCAGCTTCTTAATTCTCTTTATGCAGTGCAGGAAAGAAAAGGGGATATTTGTAAGGCATTGGTCTCTCAGCTCTGAAATTTTGGTTCTTTGTTCTCCTTTTCCTTACTCATTTTTTGCCTTTTGTAATTCCTGCCTCTTTAACTTACAAGATGTTTGTTCCTGTACTCAAATATTTGGTATTTCTGCTCTCTGGACTAGTTTATGTCTTCCCTCCCTGGAAGCTGACTGTATCTTCAAAGACAGATGAAGATGCCTCAGGTGATGGAGAAAGACCACAATCCTCTTTCTCCAAACCTCTCCATTCTGGTTTGGGTGTTGACTGGGGATTAGTGATATTGCCAGTAATGTCTGGTTGATACTCTGTTTCCAGACATAAGCTCTGCTTTCAACAGCAGAACGATAAAGATGTAGTGCTTAATAATGAAGAACAGCATTTTTTATTTTACAAAACAAGCCTCTCAGCTTCAGTGGTGTTATTCATGACTAACACCTTGTGCATATGCATTATGAGACAGTGCTTAATTGAATGATTGCATAATATGTTGTTCCACAGAATAAAATATGAAATATTCATTAGGCCAGAGAGTTAGAATGCCTGGTGGTTAAATCACTCACCAGGGAAATCCAACCCCTACTCCTTGCTCCAAGTGAATATGTAAGTAGTTTATACAGAAAGGCTTTAAAAGTGACTAGGAATTTTACCCCCAAATATACTATACCCTCATGGCTAGTGTATTATCCCAACAGGCAAGAGTATGCTCTGAGTGGGGCATGGAGAGACACAGTTAAATGTAGATCACCTACATCCTTTTGTGTAGTTAAAGTAGTCAGATGCTTTAACCGCTAGGCAGCTGGGTTTAATGGAACCAAAAACTCCCTACAGATTTTATTTTTCAGGAAATGATTGACTTGGTATAGGTGCCTCATTCAGGAAAGGGTTTCCAGATGTGACTCCAGAATAGAAGGAAGCACTTTACTGCAGTCTAAATTCACACTCAGTTAGTCCCTGTGAGGGACATGATGTAGGCAATATGCATATATCCTTGGCTTAAAGTGGAGGTCTCTCCACTCACTTATAGATGCTTCTGTCAACTACTAAGAATCCAAGTCAACTCATGCCTTGCATTGGGAAACTGGGATGGTGATAGGATACCAAAAATGTTGCCATAATCTGTATTTCAACACCTAAATCCTGTTGCAGATTTAGCCTTTGCCAATCTGTGAGGTGGAAAGATCTTTAGGAAACAGATTTAGGTAAAGTAATACCTAAAATAATACCCTCAAGTAAATTAAATTGACCTCATAACAGTTGCATCTGTTGGATTCATGAGAAAGCTTATTGAAACAACAGTGGAACAGAAGTTTGAAATAGATAAAATTAGGAGGAAAGGGTTATTTAAAAAATAATTTATTTTTCAGAGAACAGATGGATCTGTCAAAATATATGTATGTATTTTATGAGGTTTTGGTAAATAACAATTAAAAAATGCTTTCTGATTTTGTGCAGAGTATCACAGAGAGTCAGTCTACTGGCATATTTATTTTTGCATTTATTCAGTAAAAAAAAGAAAGTGAGACTGGGAAAATAACACACGCAAGGGAGATAGAATCAGTCAGAATAAATAAATATGCCCAAAACAATAACAGAAGCAAATGTGGCACCAAATATCACTGATAGACAAAGAATACATTAATTCAGTATTGCAAATTGCTTTTGCTTAAGGCAGATATACTTGGTATACCCTCTTAATTATTGCTCTTCTCATCAGTTTGCAACTCAAAGCACATTCTCTCAGTAGCAACTAGGGAATGATATGATTATATGAAGCTCTAGGAACAAGAGAAAGCTTCTGAACCAAAACACTAGAGAGTTTTTTTTAAAGTTTGCATTGTAACAACTGCCTTGTGCATTGTCCATCTGGAGAACACATTCCACATCTTCAGAGGCTAGGGAAACAGTCTGGGCCAACAGAGACTTTGACTATTATAACTTATCTTTTCAACCCACCTTGTCTTTGGCAGCTCAGCCTCTACTCAAGTGTGGAGAAGACAGGAGGAGGGTGCTGTATCTGAGTGGTAAAGCAGAGGGTTCAGGTTCTCGGCTCCTGTTCATCCAGTGAGTGGTTTCCCTTGAGGACATTCTACATATGTATACATATTCATCTCTATCTCTGTAGAAGATCTCTCCCTGTCAGTACCTGACTGGAGCTTGAAGAAAAAGCCGCTATAAGAAGGCAGAGAGCAGAAACACTTGGCATGTGTTTATCTGCTTTTGTGTGTCCAAAGAATTAGAGGTGTGCTAACATCTGTCCGTCATATCAGCAGGACTTCAAGAGTCTGTGAAGTGATGTCTCCCCTCATTTCCCGGGGGCCAGAAGTCTAACCCACTCTTTTTTTCCCTGAAGTGTGTTTCATGTACTGATGAGCTAGGACCTTATTAAGTAGATTTCTGTCTAATTCCGTCTTTCAGTGAAAAGTGCAGGTTGTTCTGGCAGAGCAAACCAAAAGATACACAGGTTGTGAAGGTGCAGTATAGTGTGAATATGGATCAATAGATGTGGACTGGCTAAAACTTTAAGGTAACATGAAAGTAGCCACCATAGTGAACTTCTCTTCAGTGCAATTTCATAAAAGGACAGAAGTTTGCTGCCTTTGTATTCTTTTGCCCAGTAAGTTTTGGATACTGCCAACAAATGAAAAAGTGAATTGTCCTCTCTATTCAGTGCTACATCTAGTTAGTTCATCTGGATACTAGATTAGATGCTCACTAAAGATGTTAGTATTTAGAAAATCATTAAGACCACTGTAATATCAAAACATATTAACTACAGATTTGGTGCCTTTAATATTCTAGGAAGACACTTTGAAATTGATACTTTCCCATCAGTTTTAAGTAATGACCAGACCAAATTTCTTCTTAAAGGCAACACAAGAAATGGGGTACTTAGTTTTGGAGACATCCTGATTTTTTTTTTTTTTTTTTTTAAACTTTAAATGGAAGCATAGGACTACAGTCAGCCCCTAATAGCCATTTGACATAGATTGATAAGGCAAGTAAAGTTTCCCATTTACATAAATGGCACTAGTTTGATTTTTAGGGAATGGTGAAAAAGATTAACATTTTTCAAATCAATAAAAGAGGGAAAGAGCTGGAGATTAGGAGAATTTACTGGGGGACAGCAAGGAGCCTATTCATGTGCTGTTGGCCTCTGGAAACTTGATTTCTGGAAGAAATTTTGCCAACATAAAAAAATTCTAGAAATGTATAAGCATGAATACTTTTATTCACCTTTCTTAAGTAGAGAAAGATAATTTGTCCTAAAATATTAAAAATTTCAATTTTCCATCTTTATTTGTTAGGGGTACAAGGCAATCTGTTATTGTTTTCTTTTGCATTAGTATTGATCGTCATTATTTTAAGAGTGTATCAGCTTAAGAGAAACTTTATATTAGATTTAAGTAGTTCTGAGTGGGGAATAGTTGCAGAGTTTCTGAAAAGTTGGCAAAATACAATTCTGGCTTAGCTATCTACAAACCAGGCATTTAAAAAATGAAGAAAAGCTGCCTTTGTTTCTTACAATTCTTCTCCTTCTGAGAATATTGTTTTAAAAAATAAGAGTGATGAAGTAAATTTCTGTATACAAAAATGTAAGATTTTCTCAATCAAACTATGCAGATATGACAAGGATAGAGGTCAACTGATGCTATGCCACTGTTGCTTCCCATGGAAGGTAGTTAATTCATAAATAATATTTAACTTCATTTTAATGTCAAAGAATATGTACTACAGACATTATCATCATAAACTGAGTTCTTCATTCCAAATAAAAATAATAGTATCTAAACCATCCATGGCAATTGGAACCCAGAAGGCTGTGGTTGTGACTGATGATACCTGAGATGACACATGAGTATGTAGGGACAGTTTCAGTAGTATCAGTGTTCAGAATGTTCAGAATGATGTATCAGACTGTAAATATATTGTCTGGCTAACAGTGTACATTTGGCTTGCATCAGGAAGCTAGTTTTTCTGAAGTTGATCTGTTAGCTTTCAGGTAGACATTAGCCCAACTGAAGAGGCATAGCAGGGGGGCAGAAGATAGCTTTGATTCATTCAGGGTGAGAGAGAGGTTGTATGAATGGTTCAAGATAAATCATGATAAAACCAATGGAGGGGAAAAATAATGGCAGAATTGAGATTATGACAAGAGGTCATAAGTACAGCCAGATCACATTACAACAAAATAACTGTGATTTCAGGGCACCACACCAGAAAGTTTAGGTGATCACAAAAGTAATTTGTCTGATTTATAAATTAGATGAAAAGAAAAATGAGATAACTATCAATCTGGAGTGTGCATTCAATTGAATTCTATGTTTTGTTCAAATTTCTGACTTGAAAGGGAATACGATGCTGGCTGCTCTAACGGAAGCAATTATCGACAATGTGAGAATCTGGCTGGGGTAGAAAAGTTGTTGCTTCACTGTAGCATATGACCAGTGAAGGTAATTATTGACTAAGTAGTCTACTTTCTGATAAACCGTAATCCGAAGTGAGAAGGGAACAGAAGACTGCAAAGAAAGTTGGGGCTACGTTTGAATTGAGATACAGCCTCCTTTTTCTATTTTCAGTCCTCTTCAGGGGGAAGGGGGCCCATGGTTCCCAGGAGTGATGCTAAGGCCATGTTAGCAGGGTGGAGGGCTGATGGCAGTTTGCCACCACGTGGTATGGATTACAAAGGAAGTATGACCTGCACTGGACGAGTCATTGCCAGATGGTTCCCAGATGTGTTATTTATGAAGTCACGGCCTACTTAAACCACATTCCTGGTGTCTTGTCTTCTTTTCCTGCAATGTCCAAGACATTAATGAAGGAATGTATGAGAACTAAATAGCAGACCAGTTGTCAAAAACCAAATGGCAACAGAAATCCTTTCCTGTCTCTGGATATATGTAAATACATATTAGATTAACAAAACCAGCTTTAAACAGCTGATCCCTGAAGAGTCATAGAATTGGCTTCCACAGTGCATATTAAGGACAGTACTTATCTTGGCCTCATCAGTCCCTTGTGAATCTCTACCATAAAACTTACCACATTATCCTTGATGATTCTGTTCTTACATCTTCTTCCTTCAAAAGGGCCCCCTCTCCCCTAATTTCCTCAATGTAGAGAAAAAAAGTCTTATAGACAAAATCTAGGTTATTTCTTAAAATATATATATACCAAGCTAATTTGGATGAATGCTGTAGTGTTTGACATGATCTGACCATGTCAAATACGGTTTGTGGGTTGATTGGTTGGTTGGTTGAAGTTTCTTACCAGAAGATAATTTATTTAGTTTACATAATGTATCTGAGGCAATGCAGTAAAAGTTGGTACATTAGAACAGAATTTTCTGTTGCTTTTGTTGGTCTGGTTTTGTCTTTTGTTAGAAATGGTTGGAATATGATTTGTTTTTTCCTGTTGCTATAGCTATGAGAAACAATTCCTGAGTCAGTGTTAAGAAGGTAGAAAAGAACACCGCAAACAAGCTAGCGCTTTGTAACATCCTAGAGACAGAACTGTAGCAATATGACTTGACATGCAGAATAACATCAGTTGGCACAAGTTTTATTGATTACAGCCTATCATGTGATGGGCCCTCAGGTTTTAATAAACAAGCTGGAATTCTACTGGTAAAAGAAATAATGGAAGTAAGTTTAAAACAATTCAGAAATACTTATTTTGAATGCAGAAAACTCATGACAGATTATTTTGTATGAAATATTCTTATGCAGATATTCAAAATAGGCAATCTGTTTGCTTTCTATTGCCAGAAAGTATGGTATATATATTAACATTGATTTTCATTACAGTCATCTAGGTTTCTTTCTCAATTTATTCCCTTGGTGAGCAACTTCCCTAGGTGGAGGCCAGTGTAAATGAAATCAGAATATGTCCATAATAAGAAACAGTGTTGCAAATATATTCGGGGTCAATGGGATTTTTCTATTTATGTAGTATACTACTTCAATGTAGATACCAAGAAAAATGAAACTGCTATAACCTATCTCAGGCAAATACCATAATTCAAACAGCACAAAAGGACGTGTGTGGCACATTTTGTATAGGTGCAAACACTTCACGGATAAAGAAACTGGTCATCTTCATTCAGACAAAACATTTTGAATCATTCATCTGACTGCCAACTATGTTAGAAGGAGAGAAAAAAGTATGGTTATCATTAAAGAAAAGCCCTGTAATCTGTTAGTTTCTTGTTAGAAATATTAAGCTTTGTAAGTTAATACTATCTGAAGTAGGGAAGGGAACCGTGATATACAGATATCCATGTTTAGAATGAACATATGTGGCATTTTATGCACGTATTAGAAGACATAGAACTTGTATATTGAGAGCTAATAGTTTGATAAAGAAGTCAGGGAATAATTTATTGAAACAAAACCAAATAAATTGTTTGGCTTTAACCATTGTTCAAAATACAATCTTCCTGCACAGATAAGTAAGCCAGGTTAAAATAATTTAGCAACAATAACAACAGGCAGGAAATAACAGGTCAGTTGTATCAATATTCCCAAAAGTTAAAGTTAATTGAGCAGTGCACTAATGTAGTCTAGTTATTCCAGATGGTTTTAGGCATTCAGTTCTTGTAAAATTTACATTTAAAAATAATGGACCAAAACAGTTTATACCTGCATGATATTACCTTCCCTGATTTCCAGTTAAAACTTGTTTCCAGAAAAATTGTACAAATTCAACATTGTTGTAACTGTACAGTAATTGCAACAGATTTGATCAGTCTTGGATTCATCTCAATATATTTTCATGAGGAGAGTACTCAATTTCATAATTTCTCCTCTTATTAAACTTATGTTCTACTAGGACTGGTGTAAGAATTCCATTAATACAAGGAAGCACAGTTCTAACCCAGGTTCTAACTTTTAGTTCTTAAACTGATGATGAACTGTTCTCTACACCTTAGAGATATCAACAAGGACAAGGCAGTTTGGAGTATGATGTGTGAATACGTGCAAGATGACAGCAGTTAATGAACTAGCTGATAATTTAGTCTTTCCATTATATCTTCCTCTGCTATTGTAGTATGACCTAGACTGAATTTCCTATTCACTTAAGATTTTCTGTTGTTCCTTACACAGCTTAGAGTTCACTGATTTCTGAGTATTCATACCAGCCAGCATGCCTAAATAATTTCCTGTTGTTGGAAGCACAAAAGAGCTAGTAAAATATGGAGAGAATAAGGGAAAGATGCTTGGAGACAATGAAAGATGAGAACTCAGAACAAACATCTTCATTAATGATCTAGGTGATGGGGCAGAATGTACCTTCATGAAGTTTGCTGATGACACAAAACAGGGAGGAGTGGCTGATATGCCAGAGCGTCATGCTGACATCCAGAGCGACCTCATCAGGCTGGAGGAATGGGCTGACAGTAGCATCGTGAAGTTCCAGGAGAAGTCGTCCTAGGAAGGAACAACCTCAGGCACAAGTATATGCTGCTGGGGGCCACCCAGCTGGAAAGCAACTTTGCAGAAAAGGATCTGAGGCTCCTATGTGAACTAGTAATGTGCCCTGGCAGCAAAGAAGTCTAATGGTATCCTGGGCTGCATTAGGAGTGCTGTCAGCAGGTTGAGAGAGGAGACCCTTCCACTTCCTCAGCACTTGTGAGGCCCCACCTGGAGTACTGTACCCAGTTCTGGGCACCCCAGTACAGGAGAGACATGGACATACTGGTGAGTCCAATAAAGGGCCACAAAGATCAAGAGACTGAAGCATCTCTCCTCTGAGGAAAGGCTGAGAGAGCTGGGACTGTTCAGCCTGAAGAAGAAAAGACTCAGGGTGGGTTTATGAATGCCTATAAATACTTGAAAAGAAGGTGTAAAAAAGATGAAGCCAGGCTTTTTTTCAGTGGTGTACAGTGACAGGACCAGAAGTAATAGGCAAAAAAGAAAAAACAAGTGGCTTTGCCTCGATGTCAGACCAAGCACTGGCACAAGTTGCCCAGAGAGCCTGTGGAGTCTCCCTCCTTGGAGATATTCAAACCCTAACTGGACGTGGCCATGGACAACCAGCTTTAGGGGGTCCTGCCTGAGCAAGGGGGTTGGACCAATGACTTCCAGAGGTCCCTTCCATCCTCAACTACTTTGTGATTCTGTGACTGAGCGAAAGGATTCACTTGCATGAAAGTGCATTTCTCAGGATACTAAATATACTATTGTATGTGGGATCAAAGAGAATTAGACTACATCAAAATTTGTCCATTTTTTCCAAGGTTCTTCAAAACTGTCTTTATAAATAAAAATTCATATGGAAAACAAAATACTTCACCTTTATGTATTTTAAGAAAGCCTTTTTTTCTCTCCATAAGATCCAAAAACATAACCATAAAAAACCTAATATCAACCTCCCACTCTTTTTGTTAACTTTTGAAACTTTGTTTCATTAACTTTTCATTAGTATTTTTTCAAACCTAGAAAAATTTCTAAAATTACAAAATGGTAACATTTAAAATGTCAAAAGATTTTAAAAAATCCCAAACTTAAACAGAGTTCTAATTTAGATGCTTTTATCAGCCTTAGTTTTTTAAATGTTGGGCTGCATTATTGACAAGATAATTTGCAGAGCATTACTCATGCCATTTAGCTTAAGAGTCCTTACTGTTTCTTATTTCCTTTTGGAAGTTTTTAAAACAGAGGAAATTACCCAAAGAACAAGTCAGATTCTTTATCAGAGCAAAAATTACCAGTAATAGATTAATTGCATAGATATTAGGAAAACATTATTTTAAAGGTATACATACAAGAGTGTTTGTTGCTTTACATGGTGGTTTTCAAGGGTTTTATATAAATTCTATTATTAATGCTATTTGTTACATATTTTGTCGTTTGACTGAGGAATGGAAAGAAAGGTTGAAATCTGAGACAAAATTAAAATGCTTTAGAAACTTTAAAGCATTATAATAGTTATTTAAATAAAACTACTTCAAATATTTCTTCAAGAAGGAAACAATTTAGAGTTCAAGTTCAGCAGCATAATAACCAAAAACCTATAACAGTACTCTTATTCCCATCACTAAACTATAGATTAGGGTCTTTTTCTGTTGTTGCCATTATAAATCCCTGTTCCCAGGGGTGCCAAGCTATCATAAAAATTTGCTTTGGGCAATGCTTTGAGATAAGTTCTTCAAATAATGCATAGGGGATTGGCTTGCAACTCCCACTTGCGTTAATAGGAACTATCAAGGCAAATCTCTCATGGATTCATGGGAGAAGAAGCTCCAGAGTATAAAAAGTTTCAGCCTGAGGATTATTTGGTTTTGATATATATCCTGATAAAAACATGCTCTAAAATAAAACACTTCAAGCTAGTGATCTCTGTTATTTTCTGGGACTGTTAACACTCAGTAGATTGTGTTAAACTGAAATTCCACTGATGAAGCCTGCAACATAAATTATTTCCTAAACATTTGCAGAAGAAAGAATGATAGTTTGTCTGAAGAAATACACATTTTCAAGACAATAATGTACTATTTTATCTAATTAATTATGTAGAACATTTTTATAATAAACTTTTATGTTATTCACTATCTAATTCAAAATGTTGGTTGAGCTTCATTTGGATGCACCCCCTGTTCTTTAGAAGGTGGGGATATAGGTTGGCAGGGTTGATTTGAATGTAAGTGGCTTTTAACTTCTACATGCAGCTTCACATTTTCTACTTTGATGTAGGTTATAGTGGTAGACCAGCCCATCTTCCCTCTTCTGCTGGGAAAAATTCCATTCCCCTGATTCCAACAGCTCACGTTTCATACAGACCAACCATGAATCAGGTCAAGGGTTTACTATAAATGAGTGTGCTGATAAAACAACTTGACACGCTTCATCATCTAAAAAATCTGGCTATGTCTATGTCTCTGGTCCATTCTTTCCCCAGGTAGCTAGGCAGTAAAATATACTGGAAACTTCCACTGAGAACCATAATTTTCAGTTCTCCTAAGTTCTCCTAGTCATTAAACATACAATTGTCTGAATACTGCAAAAGAAAAACCACTACACAGACCATCAACTTCAGTCTGTTTGGAGTACTAGCTTAATTTTATGTGTTCTGAATCATTCTTTGGAGGAACATTTTTTTCACAGACTGTTACAAGACTGCAGGGAAAAGAAAGATTAACATTCCAGACTAAAGACCACCTTTGTGAGCACCACTTTCTCTGCCTAGATGTTCTACATGCTTTTTCTTAGGTAAGGTTTTCTAAAACAACAAACTTATGTCAGAGGCAGACTGTATCAGCTCAAAATACTTCTCTAACACAGTTACAAGTCTATCAGCTCAGCACACGGGCTAAGGAAATTGAGCTATTCTGCATATAATAATATAATAGGTGCTGCTAAACGTACTCTTTTTCTTCTGTAGGCAAATATTTCAAGACCACTTCTTCATGCTTCTTTTCATTTCTATATATCTTTCTGGTAAATAGATGGTAAAAATTTAAATAGTACCTCAGGTGAGATCTCACCAATGTCTTCTACAACAGCAATACTGCTTTCCCTTCCCTACTGCAAATACCTTACTTGCCACAGCCTCAGATCATATTTGTCATATTGATAGCCTCTTCACATTGGTGGTTCACATATTTTATGTGACTGATTAATAGCACCAAGCTTTATCTTCTTCCTCTACTAATTCTACTCTGTAAGCACAAAGTCTTGTTATTCGTACTAAACCACACACTTCCCACTGTTGTATGTCATCCCATCTCTTTTATCCCAATGCTCAATTCTCCATTTGTCTCTGTCTAATGGTCTGAACCTCTTCTGTGCTAATCCAATTTAGTTCCACTGTAAACTATTTTACTTTTCATACTAACAGTTTTCCCTAACTATTTTACTTTTCAAACTGACAGTTTTTCATATCTAACAGTTATCACCCACACTCTTTTCCTACACATATTGCAACTCTTAGGCTAGTCTACCTTCATTAACTGAATAAACAATTTCCTGTGGGAATTACTTTGTAGTAAATCTGATAACCAGATATATTTTAGCTACTACATTTTCTTTGCCTAGAAAACCTATTAATTTAGCCAAGAAATGTATTACCCTGGCATTACCCTGGCATGATCTGCCTTTGCTGAACCTACCTAGAATTTTATGTCACTTCTGATTTATATAACTAATTATACTTTGAGCCATATTTGTTCTAAAATCTTCATGGGGTAAGATTACTATGCCTGTAATTATCCAGTTCGTGTATCTCCCTTCCTTAAATATATGCAACTTTGTTTTCCTGCATCAAAGGCAATATGACTTGTAGTCTGATGGACTCTTTAAAAATACTTGCTACCAGATTACTTTTCTGTGAGGAAATACTGGGTTCAGATATTAAACCAAAATTTAAACAATATTTTTTTTGTGGTCATGTGAAAAATATATTCCAATTATCAGTGGAAAGTTATGAAACTGCATTTTGCTGACCTCTTTGGTTTGCAATGGGTAGCATTTAACAAAATAAATAAATAAATAAATAAATAGAATTTATAACCCATCTGCTTTGGGTATAGTCTATCAAATTTAAATGAGGCAAAGAATTAAAGCTACTGTTTAAAGGCTTATAACTAGAAGGGCTTATTTTTAACCTTAGGACAGCCCAGCATTTAAATAAGACCAATTGGAACTGGGAATTAATATGAACTCTTAATTTTATTAATCTCCTTATACTGTTGAGCATTGTTCTGAGTCACAAAAATGTGCATAGCTTCTGAATAACCTGACACTTTGCTTTGCATTTCATGTTATATTTTAAGAAATACATATCATGTATCACTTGCTAATGGTTTCTGTGGGAGGAGATGAGTAATTAACTTGTGAAATTGGGGCAGTGTACATTTTTATAACTGATAACATAAACTCACAGGATGGCTGCAGTTCAACAAAGGGCTTAGCTTGCACTGTTCTATAAATAAGCACAGGAAATTAGATTAAAATTTTAAAATTAGATTGCCAAGATTTTCAAGCGACCATAGGATCCATGTGTCTTGCTTTGGGTCCCCCATTATGAAGGACTTTTCAGAATACTGATGTTTGACACCTTTTGAAAATATTTCAGTTTTATAAAGTCTTCTATTTGTCCAACCTAAAAATCTATAATACATTTTTGAGAAGGATTTAGCTAGACTTGAAAAAAAAAAAAAAAAAAAAACAACAACAAAACCAAAACCAAACAGAACAAACAGGACTACTCTTTCAATTGCATTGTTGGTTAGACATGCTATATATAACAAATTATGGGATATAAATTTTCTTTAAAAAGGTGGATTATAGTCATTCAAGTCCTGTCATATTATTTATTAGTGTAAAGCATTTACATGTAATACTGAGAGGCACAAACTGAGCCTTACAGGTCCTCCCTCTTCACTACTGCTTTGCTGTTTCTTTTATAAATCCAATGAATGTTTAAGTTTCATTGGTTTTCTTTCATAAAAATTTGTAGAACATGAGACAGTGCCACTTATAGTCTTGGATAATTTATCTGAGATTTGTAAATAAACCAGTCCTGTTGTTTGGGGCTTAGATGATGAGTTTCAGGGCAGAGGAGGGATGAATGGAGTAATTTTTCCTCCTCCAGTGCTGGAAAAGATGTCTGGTACCTGATAGCATTAGACAATCCACTCACTACATCTGAGACACTAAGGCAGGCTTGTAACTGTGGCTAATGTCTATGTTGTGAAATTCAGGGGTACTTCTCAAATCCCTTTGAAAGCTCAAACAATGTTTTGATTTGGTGTTGGCATAGAACCTGAGCACTCCAGTCCATCTTACCACCGTTTGACTTCCAACAGAAGAAAACCAAAGTGGGAGGGTGAGAAGAACACTGGTATGGATGGTGGGGGCAACAAGGAAATTTTCAAAGTACAATTTACCTTGATGTCTAGACCATGTTTACTATGACAGATCAAATTTTTAGGAAAGCCCGGAAAATTCTCTATACACGATTTTCTCTTCTGCAGAATAAGAGTTGGAAAGATCCTGGAAACGTATCTCTCTTGCATTTTTAGAGCAGAATGAAACATAAACCCAGGTGAATGAAACTTTATTTCCCTTTTCTTTAATTCTGAAGTCTTGTTTCACTCAGTACTATTTTATTGGTTTAGTTGTTTATGAAAGAATAAGAAATAGTCTTGAATACAGAAAATTTCCTAATAAGTGTTACACATGAACCTGGCCATAAATTAAATGTTTATAACATAGCAGTGGACAATAATAAGAACAAGAAGAACAGTTGAACGCAAGGTTCAATTTTTTTTCTGATGCTGTTAGAACCTTTCCTATTGTCTTCACTACTTCAAAAGTAGATCTTTACCACAGTTCTGTACAACATCCAAAATCTTATCTAATACCTGCATCTGACCATTGTACAGGGAAAACAGCAACATGACAAAACATTTCATGAAAGGAATTTTAAAGTTCTTATCAAGAATATAGTCAATTGCATAAAAATGGAGATTGAATATGCTAGTCTCTCTATTTTCCAGTCCTGCTCAATTTCCTTGAATTGCCAGCCTGTGTAAGAGGATCTGGGACACCAAGGAAAAAAAAAAAAAAAAAAAAAAAGGACAATTATTGAAGTTGTCACTGGAAACAGTTTAGATGAGCTATCAGGTGAGTACGGTTTTTGCTGTTCCAGTGGTACAGATGGCAGGAACAAAAAAAAATTGTGGATAAACATGCAAATCTGTAAGCTTTGTCCAAAAAAAAATTTATTAATAGAGGGGGTGCTATGTCTGCTTTGCAATTCCCCTTTCACTTCTTACCCACCAGGCGAAATCAGTCCTAGGGAAACTGTGAAGGAAGTCTGTCACTAAGAGTAAGTTGTAGTTGAATTAGCAATCATTGTTAGTCCTTCATTTTCTTTCTCTCTTCTGTCCCTAATAGATAGATATACATTTACAAATGGCAGTACTGAAATCAAATGTCCAGACAGGACTTGGAATGTGTCTGTATACTGTGTAACTCCACTCTTCTTGTGATGGTCTATGTAAAAATGTATTGATGACACTGTACACTGGGTAAGCCCACACAGCTATTCCTTCTGCTAGTTCTTCCATGTCCCACAGGCATCAATTTATACATCTTAGCTTTATGCATGAAATTCGTGTAGCATTTGGAGGGTAAAATTAAATGCTGTTTAAGATAACAGTTGAATGCTATCCACAGCTTTGAAGGTGGGAGGGAAATAGCAAAGTCCCATTTACTTTGATTGTACTGTTTCACTGCTCAGCTGAAATGAAGGAAATGCAACTCCCAACGCTGTTCAGAGAGAATCTGAATTCATTTGTGGGTACTTTGAAGCAAGTGGAAATAAAGACTCAGAGCAAATTCACTGTGTGGAGGAGGAACTGCACAAGAGCAAATCTTTGTCCTCAGCTATGGAACTTTATAGCCAAAGTTCCTGTCTACGTATGTATATGCCATAACTCATCTAACAGCATATATATTATATGTTAGATAAATATACAGAAGATTTCAATATGAAAAATATTCTAAACTATTCATGTAAAACTTAGGCTTTACTATGTGATTATCTGTACTGGAGTTCCAATCTATGAGGCAAATAAGTAAGAAAAATGATGGCTTTAATTTGCTAAAACAGGTATTATGCAAAGTAGAAGATTTTATATTTCAAGAATAGTAGATGACTGTTTTAGACAGTATGTTAAGATCTACATTCTCAACGGGTTTCCTGGACTCAGGCCCAGAAAGTGAGTAAAGTGTATTGTAAGTTAAAATGGAAGCAATTTTGCTGTTCCTAGAAAAGATAGTATGAAGTATTTTGCCTTGTGTCACTTCTCACAATTGAACATAAGGGCACAAGAATTTCTAATTTTTATTAAAATGCAGTAAAATAAAATTTTACTGTCTGTGGTGAACCTCTCATAGAAAAAAATCATTTGGAAATGATGCAACAGAATATAATTTGGGTCTAGCAGATAAAGATGATGAAGAAAAAAAGACAAATGCAGAACCTATTACATTCAGTGTTGCATTGAATGTCATCAGCTCTTAGACTAAGTCTGAAAGACTCAGTTGCCATTGACATCTATGGAAGCTAATCTTTAGCATCTCCCAAGTGCTGAACTCCAAGAAGAGATACAGAATTAGCAGTCTGCTGAGGTAGGAAGAAGAGATTAATTGACAAAATATTTCTGGCAACATAGTACTTTATTAACTTATCAGTTGAAAATACGGGATAACTTGTTCCCATTGGAAAGAACAGTGAGGAACCTAACACAGAAAATAAAGAAATAGAGCAAAAAACTGGATGAAAAACTGATATGAGCCAGCAATGTGTGCTTGCAGCCCAGAAAGCCAATTGCATCCTCGGCTGCATCAAAAGAAGCGTTTCCAGCATGTCAAATGAGGTGATTCTCCCCCTCTACACCACTGAGAACCCACCTGGAGCACTGTGTCCAGCTCTGGTGCCCCCAGCATAAGACAGACATGGACCTCCTTGAGTGGGTCCAGAGAAGGGACACTTAAAGGGGACCTACAGGAAAGATGGTGAGGGACTCTGTATCAGGAAGTGTAGTGATAGGACGAGGGGTAATGGTTTTAAACTGAAAGAGGGTAGATTTAGATTAGATATGAGGAAGAAATTCTTTCCTGTGAGGGTGGTGAGACCCTGGCACAGGTTGCCCAGAGAGGCTGTGGCTGCCCCCTCCCTGGAAGGGTTCAAGGCCAGGTTGGACGGGGCTGGGAGCAACCTGGTCTAGTGGAAGGTGTCCCTGCCCATGGCAGGGGGATTGGAACTAGATGATCTTTAAAGTCCCTTCCAACTCAAACCATTCTATGATTTTATGATTCTATGATCATTCAAGAGACACATCTAGATGTTATAAATGCCTACATATTTGACTGCTGCCTCCCCTGCAGCCTAATCTAGGGCTGGTGTTACCTCCTCACAGGCACGTCTGAGTTAAATTTCCAGAAGATGGAAATCACAGAAATCAAATCTCTCACTTCACTTTTACCCATTGTTAAATTAACAGGTGCACTTCTCATTACCTCTTTCTATGTTTTATGTATGACTCATGGTTGTCAATGCATGTTTGGAGATCCTGGTGCCTGACTGCGGAAACAGGCCTTTCAGGAGATATAGGTAGAAAGATAGCTACTTTATAACCCCCAAGTACTCTCAGGCACAAGGTGGGCATTGGCATGCTCTGCTCTCCCAAAAGAGCTGTACTTTGGGGCATGCATAGTGCCAGGATGGGTTCTAAGGACTTTGCTGTAGCAATGAAGCTACAGGTAGAAAGCAAGGTGCCTAAATAATTTGTGGGGGGTTGTGGATCACTCTCTTGGACTTAGGTGTTGAAATACTTTCTTGAGTATGTTCCTAGAGCCTGATTGTTTCTGTTTAAGAACTAACCACATTTATCTTGTTTAATATTAGTCTTTTCTGTGTGTATGATATTTAAAAAAGGTTATCCCTTAAAAGATCCTAGGAAACCACTAATTTCTATATATCAGCTTTCTTTTTTTTTTCCCTCATGTAATAGCTATGAAATTCAGCTGGTAACTGCTTTCCGAAAATTCCTAAGAAGAGCAAACTCTGCTACTTGTTTCAGAAAATATTTCATCTAAGGTACAGGAAGACAGAGAATACACTAATATATACAGTATTACCTTGATTTTTCCTTTATACAATAGAAATTAATTATTTTTGCTCATTATTAGCTGATTATTCATGTCATATTTCTGGTGAGTTTGGATTCATTAACTAATATAAAGATTCAAGACCTGGTGTTAAATTAAGTTAGAATATAAATGAAATAAACAATCCCAGAATAATATCATACCATATAAAGATGAATAAACAATCATGCTATCAAAGTTCAAATATATTTCATCAGAGTTTATAATATCTATCAAGAAATGATAAACAGCATGTTTTTCTTACTTTTCTTTTTGGTAGGTGATAAAGGCACCATTCAAGAGGGGAATCGGTAGTGCCAGTCCTTTCCAATCTGCCAAGGATGCTTCTTCAGATTAAAAGTAAAAAGGTTGATGGAACTGTTAATGGAAGCAACTATAAACTTTGGAAATACAAACCATTTCCAAATTAGTGCTATCTCAGTCTTTTTCTTACACACAAGGCACAATTCCTGTTCTCAATTACAAGTTACCAAAAAATTTTTTCTTAATTTAATTATTTTACTGGATAGTGGAAAACTATCAGTTGTGCACTGTATTTCTTATAAGATTTTTCAAATTTGAGCTGACTACTGAAATAACATTAATCTATTTTGCTTTTAAGTGAAGCATTATTTCGGGTTATGCTTTCTCTATGTAAGTAGCTGTCATTTCAGCTAACCTTACAAACAATGTATTTTTCCTGCATTGTAGTTGCTTTAGGCATGACTGTTTTCTCATTGTATGTAACTACACTTTCTTATTAGAAATATGTGTTATACGTAGAAATAAACCTATGCATATAATACTTTATTAGAAATATTTAAGTCAGAATTAGCAAAGTGATACCTTAGTAAAAAGAAATGTCTGGATTTATTATTTATCAAGTAAAACCACCACAGAAGTATATCATTCTTTTATGATGATTCCACATTAAAAATAGAATTATCAGTTTATTTCAAATTACCATTATTTCAAGAGTATTTTGTGATTCCTGTTCTGTTAGTAAAGATGTTTTTTTTCCTAGAAAACTTAGCAAGATTTGTATCCCTGATAAGCTTTTGTTGTTACTAGTAGGAGGAGTGATCAGCAACCAGACACTGGACCGGTATCTCATTTCCTGTCTTCTTCAGGTGTCTATTAGCATATAGGAAGCAATTTGTTCATAGCATTAAAATTATTTCACTTGGTTTGGATGGACAGTCTTGTTGACTTGTTTTCTTGTCAAGACACTGACATGAATCAATAAGAACTCAATTTGTGCTACACACATGAAGTTGAGCTGGTCAACACACCACTTACATCTAAATGTGAGAAAGGAGAATCAATGTCTTGTAGTTTTAGATTCCTAATTATGTAACATTCTTGGGCTGTTTGTTCCCAGAACATAAAGATTATAAATCTTGCATGCAAAATATCATGCTAGTGTTTTCAGGGTATAATACTTGTTTAAATTGTCATGACACAAATTAAATCAACATGGCTACTGCAGTAGACACTGTTGGAAGATTTGGTCTAATAAATCTTAGCAGCCTTCTGTTCAGGGTTTAATAAGTTAACTTTTCATTTAGGCTGAAGTTTCTTTACCATCAAATTAAATTATTGATTAGTTTTCTCTAATTTTAATGTGTTATATACACAGAATCTTCTCCAGCATCTCACCTTTAAATCAATTAATTGCTTCCAAAGCAATTGGCTCATCTTACCTTAGTTTCAACAACATGTCTACATGAGACTCTAACTTCTAAATAATTTTCTTTTTCATTCTTTGCTTTTAGTCTCACTGGGCTTGCACATTGGAAACATTTTCTTTTGCTTCCCAGTATCTAGGGGCTTCGAATCAAGTACTTATGAAATCGCTGTGTCCTTCAGTTTTAACTGCATGTGTTGGTTGACTTTACCTTGAAGACTTTCGATTCTCATTGGCTTTTCAACATATAAATTAAATGTTTCACCTGAAATTTGATAGATCATAGATGCTTTCAATACTTTTACTCATTATCTGTTAAGTATATTCATTAATCAACATTTCCTATGTTAAATAAAAATGTATTATTCTGACACTTGAGATTATGGTCTCCTAGCAACTTTCTCAAACCAGCCCTTTTCATTTCAATGGGTCTAAGACCAGAAAAGAATGAAGATAGCCTTAATTCTGTATGTGGTTTAATCCTTCTCTTCATGTGGTATAACTTTAATTTATTAAAGGAGTTGATATCTGTAATTTCATTGGGCTAATGATAAAGTACAGTATTAAGCTTCCATTCTACACGTCAGTATAACCTGTATCACAGAGAGAAAAATCTTTTCCCACATATTCACTTAGAGCCTGCAGTTAGCAGGCTGATTGTTTTTCAGACAGAAAGCTCCAGCAAGGCATCTTAAAGGAAAAACTTAATTCAATAGGATTTTTCAATACCTCAGTAAGAATCAACTTTTCTCCATTTTATGTGCTGCTCTCCAACTCCACAAGGCTGCATGAGGTAAATTTTCTTGGCAATTTTCAGTTGCCAAGTGCCTTCTCCTTTTTCAAGTCCTTCTTCAGCTTTTCTCTGAAATTACTTCTTCTTATTTTAATTTCTGTCCATATGTCTATAGCTTTTTTTCTCCCAGACCATATTTTTATGTCTTATCGCAGCTCATTCTTACAAAACTGTGTAAAGTCTTCTCCTTAGGTGTCTGATCTTACAAACTCTGGCACCCCAGGGGACAGCTGCACTGCTTTCAGAAGAACAGGAAAGTTTATAATGGTACAATAATAGATCCTAAAAATAATAGTTAATAAACCACCATATATATTTTTATATTTATATTTATGTATGTATATAAGTATGTAGAAATCCATTCTTCCTTACTATCAGGGTGCAATTCTCATTCTTCACCGCACTTGAATTTAGGACTGAACAGATCTCTTTGCATTGGTTGGCACTTACTCCATAGCTCCATCTTCATCGACAAGGAAAGCAGGACTAATGACAACATCTTTTCTATGCATACTAAGGGTATCAATTTCAGTATCTGAGCCTGTTCTTGAATTTAGATTTTGTTAGCCATCCATATTGTTTACAACAAAGTTAAATACAGACATACAGGATATATTCCGTCACACTCTCAGCGGGTAAGACTGGATATGCCCAGGGCTTTAGTATGGGCTCGAGTTTTTGTTTTTAAAACCTGCAATGGACAAATATAGGTAGCTTGAGTGAACTATCCTCTAGGAGGTATGCCAAATTCAGCTTTTCTTTGTTGACACACTGTCAACGTCCTGGCCCTGTGTGGTTTGGAGCCAGAAATAAGGTTGGAAAGAAATAGCTTAAGAGATAGTCATACCTAAACCCAGTCTAGGCTTTGCCCCAGTGTCCTTGCACGGCAAAAACTTGAATGGGCATGGGGAGATGATTTATGTAGCATTGTTCTTAGCAAATCATATGGATCTTATCTTGGAAACATGGACACCAGCAGCTGGAGCACTTTTGCTTATTCTACAAGTCACAGTAGGGAAACCATGCAGGGATTCTGCCCCGGAAAAAAGTGAACTGAAGACATACTGAAGCAGAGAGCACTCTGGGGGCACTCACAGGCCCTTCTGCAGAACCAGTGATGTCAAAGTTGGAGCTGATGTTCCTTTATGGCTCCCTTACTTTACTGATGTCCATTTTCTGTGGAAGTTAGTATAAGAAGGCAGCATGCGTCCTCTGTCTATAATCATGCATTATTGAGATGAGTTACATTGCACAATCTGTGCGCATAGTTGCAATACATGGGGAGTGCTTAACGTGAAATATATTTGAAATTACTTAGAAATTAAGTCTCTATGATTGTTTCTAGACATACATATAGATATACTCATCTGAGCACAAGCATTCAAAGTCTTGTTCTGATGGATAGTGAGTTTACTAACATAGACGGGGATTGTGCAGTGTAGAGTGACCACAGTAACAAAGAAACAGGTCCAGACAGGTTTGGTTTTCTAGTATAGACATAGTGTTGCTGTTAAATCTGATGAAAGACTGAATCTGATCAAGTCAACAAAACTCAGTTGGATCCAGATTTTGCTGTTTTCTCAGTTTTTGAATAAAGGTTTCTCTTTTACGACTTTTTTTTCATCACCAAATTATATGCTACTTTTGTGGATACAGATATAAGACCAGATCTTGCTCTGTTATTAGTTCAGTGATTCACATGTTTGGAGAAATGTTCTCTCATCATGCTATGTTAAGAACAGTCAGATGGAGAAAACAAAAAGGGAAATAGAAGACTTACAGCAAGACTTAAAGCAGTATAAGCCAACATTTACTTGCTGTCTTAATCTGCATTTTGCTACTGTCAGCTGCCTCTCTAAAGGCTAAATTCAACCCCATTTTGGAGTTATCGATGAAATTCATTCTCCCTACTGGAAAATAATTCTTCTTTCTGGTTCCTGCTGCTTGCTGGCTACTCTTCTGGCTTCTCTGCTTCAAACTTTCTCCATCCCTTTTCATTTTCACCTGAATATATTCTTTCCTATGTCTCCTTTCCCTCCTTCAGCTATCAGAATTGAATTTAGTATCTACACAACTTAATGCAATGGAAATATAATAGGGTGGATTCCATATGCTATACAGATTAGAATTAAATGAAATGGCATACACTTTCAAAAAGTAGCTTTTAGTCCCATCCTTTATTTCTGTCTTGTTCGGATAAACCAGAATGGAATTAATAGTTAATTACCAGTTCTTATAAAGTAAATCCTATTTTAAAAAATAAATTAAAAAAAAGGGAAAAAAAAAAAAGGTAAGCCTGTTAGACAATGAAAATTAGTGGCTGATAACTATGGGACATTTTTGTATGTTGAAGCATTAAGAAAGAAGGGAAGAAGGGAAGGAAGGAATGATGAAGGGAGGGAGGAAAGAAGAGAAGAAAGAGAAAAGAGAGAATGAAGGAAAGAAAGAGAGACAGCTATGTAAACCAATTACATTTTGTTTAACCTCAAAGGAAGATTTTTCTCTCCTGCAAGTTACTCACGCACTTGCTATGGAATCAGCATCGTGGGTAAGTTGATAGCCTCTACAGGAAAGGAAAGAATGGCAAGCTGATTACTTTATGGTTATTTCACAAAACTGATGAGACAGCAAATGATATTCAATCCTATTAAAAAGAATAAGCACAGCCTTCCCCCCCCCCCCTCCTTTTTATTAAAACAATCCTACATTTCTTGCACTGGGATTGGATGATATGATTCTACAATTCAGGCAGTCTGCAGAACATCTGCAACGAAATTGGTTTTCTGTGGAAAACTGATGAATCACTTACTGCCAATGACTGGAAGGAAAAATACTTGTTTATGCCCTTATGTAATGAATTTTTATGAGGTGAAGTTTGCTGTTTATAAAAAATACACTTTCAGTTGCTGTAGATGTAAAATAATAGAATTCAGGATTTAGAACAATGCATTACTGAAGACAGTCACTAACAGAGTATCATCTGCTTACAAAATGCCAAAAAAGGGCTTTTACTCCTGTAATAGAATTAAGATTTCCATCCATCCTCTAAGATCTTACATGAGAAAAAAATAGCAGGGACCATATTAACACTGTTACCTTTGTTATCGTATCTTAAAGTAAAATGAATATTTTTGTCAAAAAATACGTATTCTGCTTCAAAAAGTAGATCTGAAACAGAAGAAAATTATGCTCATGAGCAATTCCTCAAAAAGCAAGCAATGTCTTTCTGTCGTCATGAACAACCAAGTATGTGCTCTTTGCATGTCCCTTCACAAACAATCTCTCTCTTAAGCAAGAGTTAAACTGATAGCTGAGGGTAAGAACTGACTGCTTCACAGTCAAATGTGTCTTATGACAGTTGTATGTTTGCAAATTAATTAGTGGAGGCAGTTTTGAGAATTTAACTGAAATAATTGTTTTATTCTTACATTGGGGGATGGGAACAAGAGCTGAATTTGATTGCTATGATCATATAATTTCTTGCAGTATCTTGAGATATTTCAGTAGAAGATGTCACTGTTTGAATGTGATTTCTTTTTGGATCCTGCCAAACCATTCCAGGAATAGCTGTAGGTGATTGGAAATGTGCAGATATATTTTTAATGACTAATGCATTTTGCATTTCTTTAGCAAAAGCTGTTTTGCTGTGTAACTGAAAAACTTTAAGTGCTATTTTCTTCATATCTCCTTGTCCTGATTCTGCAAGTACTGCTAATGTACCAGTATTTCTTGGATCAATTTATAAGTGTATAGTTATGAAGATGAGTTTTCATGACACTAAACAATGGCACAATGAGCAACCTGCATTCCTTTGTGCCTTGACAAATGTCTACCACCTTTTAAATTGTTACATGGTGCCTGCTGTTGCTCCTATCAGTCACTGGGATTGTAAAAAGGATGTAACTGAGAAGGCATGCTGCAGGTCTATCCATACCTTCTGCAACAGCCAGGTTTGCTTAAACCTGTAGACAGCTGGCCAAGCACGACTTAACTGTTATCCTATTTTCCAGAATGCATGTAATAGAAGCTGTATCACTTGGCTAATTGCCCGTCTCATGCTTGCATTTGCAGCATGCTCTGAACATTCAAGCATTGCTTTTGTAGAAGAAATACTACTCACCACATGGGACTATTTTGTCCTCTATATATGGAATTAACAGCAGTGAGTGCAAAGCTTATGCATGGAAAAGGAACTCTTCAAAATGCTCATGCTGCTTACCCTGAAGCCACAGTCCTCTAGAGCTCTGATCCCTGTGTCCAACACCACCCACTGCCTCTAGCCTGGCCCTGTTCTGATCCTTTGAGTTAATATGGAACAAATCAGAGATGGGTTGTTATTACTGATAGTGTAGCAGTCAAAGATGTTAGAGCCTGTTGTGAAAACTATCCTGAAGTGATAGCAATTAGTTACTCTCTGAATCTATCTCTGAACCATGTGACTGTATTTTGTGGGGCAATCCATGGGATCCACAGGCTTCGGTAGAAGCCTACATCAGAGGAGACTGAAGGCAGGAGTTATCAATAAATATTGTGCTCACATCATACAGGCTTTTGCTAATTACAGAGATTGATTTGTGGATATTATAACTGGCTGTGGTAGTCACTTATATGACTTACCCACTTAAGTACAAACAGACTGAAACCTTTTTTTCATTAATGCAAGTGTCTTTTCAGTAGCCTCCAGGTCTGCCTCGTGTACACTGCCTCTTATGCCTTGTCGTGAGCCATACATCTCTACCCAGATAATTGGGTCTCACATAGCATGTTCAAGTCAGATGTTGTTCCAGTTGTGGTTTAATGCATCTGAAAGATGAAGATCACCAGTGATAAACTGGGTATCAACATCCAGAATACCATTGTTGTACCTTACTGTACCATGCACAACCATGACTAAAGACCTTACATCAAGACTGGGTATAATAGGAGAGGATTTCTTCAAAGTAATCATGTAACAGGCAGTAGACCTGATTTAAGGCAGAGCAAGTTTCCAAACTCTTTGCAAGTCTTTAGTGCTAATACAGATTCCAATCTGAGTCAATACTGCCACAAACACTACTTACTGTCTTTATCTGTTGCAGTAAGAGCTCTCCTAGTCACAGAGCTCCAGTGATTGCCCAGCCTCTTGGCAGAGAAACCTGATCCTTTCCACACCCCGTCTTTAGGCCTCGAACAACATCAGATCTAACTACAGAGGGCAGGTTAACAATCTTGTTAGGGAATCAGGTATATTTACCTGAATCTTGTAAGCTGTGACTTTTCCATTAAGACAATATACCTCTGAAGGTGATCCTTGACACAGTTGCACCACAGGTATGCACCCAAATGTACAAACAATTCAGAGATGCTAGGTTCAGGCTACTTCCTTGGCAGACTGTGCCCTGAAAGATGGGTTAGGGAAGATTTCTAAACAAGATGGCACCAGCTATTGGCAAGTGTCTAAAAGCTAGGTGATATGACAGGACACTTTGGTCAGTTTAATCAAACCTGGCAGTTCTGCAGTCAGAGGTTAGACAGAGGGTAGTAATGAATATGGAAAATGGCAGAAGAGTCAGTCTCTTCCTCTCTCCCAGGCTACTGCAACATACTATAATTAGTTCTCCATTATAGCTCTTCCACCAGAGCATAATGCAGAGACATTACCAGACTGACAACCTTTTTTATCCTGACAGATCCTTGAAATGTCTCCCTGAAAGTAGACTGATTCAGTTGAGATGAATGGTAGCACGCTGGCCAACTTGACTGTTCTCTAGACTCAGGATCAGAGCGGTATGCAACTAGGGATTTCATACTTATTAAAAACTACCTGCAAGATTTGGAACTACTTGTACTTGCTGTTGCACAACAAGTTTGCCCATACCTCTCATCTGAAATGGTGCTGCATTCTGTGTGCAGTGAACAGACATTCTGAGCAGAGATACAAAACTGCAGGTGTGCTCAAGAGAATGGAAAAGATACTGCTTTGCCTAAGCAGATGCCCTACAAGTATCTTTGTGCACATTTGTGTAGGTATCTGGTTCCAGTGTCCCAGACTGAGCAGGAGCACCCCACAAATGTCTTCTGCTTGACTGCCATCTATTTGGTCACTGTGTCAGGCTTGCGTCAGATCCTGCCTCGGAAGGGGGCTCCCCTGGAATGGTGGAAATTATCAAAAATACAATAACAATTTAAGTGACAACATCTTGGGAAAACTCTCTTGGGAGGGTGAAGGCAGGCAGTTGTAATCTACTTGACCAATTCTAAGAGCTTTTTCCTGGTAATGCACAAGGGGTTGACATTCAAAAGGTACAAAGCACCATTTTGAAACTACTCCCTGGTGTTTGGTTGAAAGCATTATGACTTGCAGGAGCCCAGGCTACCATATTTTTGTTATTAGAAGTAAATGAACATCAGCTTTCATATCTATCATGGCAGTAACCACATGACCCTATCCTGTGTGCCCACAATACTCTCTTAGTACAAGTCAAGACAGCTTCCTAACAAACACACAGCAAAGTGTAACAGTTGACAATTTAATGCTATGACTAGTCTGCTCAAAAGGAGGATTACTGAAAAGACAATTTGCTTTGGAACCTAAAATTGAAGAAACTTTTAAAGTGAACTGTAACTATAAACTAGTTGCCCACTTTGCATTTTAGTCTCATGAGGATCACCTGTCAGCCAAACCACTAAATAAGCATAACTAGCCTTCCAACAAAAAAAAAAAACCAAACCAACCAACCAAAAACGTCTCTTAGGAAAAAGGCAAACTTCAGAAGCTCCTGTTAAAAGTATCTTTTATTTGTCAACTTTGTTTTCATAAGAATGATATATGCCAGATAACAACTGTAGTAATTCTCAAATAAGAATATTAATTAGATTGTACTTAGGAAATATATTTTTTATCGTTCTTAACATCATGTCTTCACCATTTTGTTGAGATCATCCTTGCTTGTCTCATCTCACACTTATGGAAAAATAAAGAAATATTTCCAGGTAATACAGAAAGCAGATACTATCCCTGCCATTTATTTTACAGAATATTGAAACTCCTGATTTTAAGACTTCCATAACATCACTTAAACAAGACCTCTCAGAGCACACAGAGTAGATGGAGTGGTGGTGGTTTGTGGAAGCAAGGAATCAACATTCTCCGACTTCCTTCATCTAAATGCATCAAAAAATCACACCTGACAACTAGTAATTCTTATTCAAATGAAGATATTAAAAGTTTTCTGATGTGTTTATGAATATAATTAGTCTGTTTCAGTTATGGCTTTTTTGATTTCTGATACAATAAAAACGTTTGTGTATCACACAGACACACAACAGAGCACAAATACAACTTAATACAGAGCTGTAACTCCTATCCAAGAGTGAATGAAAGTTCTGGTCTTTTAGCTTTCTTAAATTCTAGACATTTATCCTTTTCCCTGATGCACATACAACTGCCCAGAAGTACATTCTCATGGTACATGAACACTAAAACCCTTTTGTTTAGAGAAAATGACTGAAGAGATTAACATTTCAAAATAAATTTTACTCCTTCTGCTGCAGGAAGCATCACTAGATATATCTTAGTCCTTTATTATAGTAGTTTTAACTTGAAAATATAATGCTTATGAGGACAAATTATCAATGCAGTTACTATGAAGAATTAATAATCCTTTGATTAGTCTACAAATTAACTATTTTTTTCCTATAATATCTTCAAGACTTCAGTTCATATATCACAAGACACAACAAAACAGAACTACAATATGAAAAAAAGGTGTTTTTTTATTTTAACAGTGCTATAAAGAAACTGCTGAGTATTCATTTTGGAGTCCTAAAAAGCTAACGTGGTAACAAGTAGTTTAGCAATATGCAGGTTGAAACCTTGACCTCATCAATCCAAGTTGTGACTACTACTCAGTGAAGGTTGAACTGACCACCTCGAAGTCAGAGAGGGTTGGGAATAGCTATTTAAGTGATGTGGAGAGACAATTCATAGAGAATCACTTCAGGACCAGCAAGTGACTCCAGAATATTCTCTAATGGACTTGCCAGTTTTGATACTTCTAATAAAGACAGATTTGTACCTGCTGGTTCAAACTGCAACGGTGAGTAACTGAAATTCAGCAGGCTGCTGATATACACATTTGATGGCAAGTAATATATTGCGGCACAGGATCTGGAAGCAGTTGCTCTGAAGTCTCTGTTGACTCACAGAACAGCAGCAGAATTAATGAAGTTTTGGGCTGCCCAAAGATACTTACAAACCCGCTAACTATATTTAATTGCATCAGATGAAAGCACTGTGTGTCACTCTAAAGATCAAAACCTAGAATTTAAGATCTTCAAACAAATAGGCTGGTGGGTTGTTTTAATCAGACACTGAAGAATGTAATAAACCATTTCATAAAAGTAGATCAAAGATATTGGATCAGTTGTTACCATACTATTTTGGGGACTGACTATTGATGACAGCCAATCAGGAACACAGCCACCAAAAAGTGATTTACTCCATTTAACTATGTAAGTTTGAGAATTGATTTAAGATCCAAAATAGGATGCAACGTATTTTTATGCTAATGAGACACTTCTGGGTAAGACTTCCTGTTAAAAAAGGACTGAAATAAAAAAAAAAAAAAAATTATAAAACCAGGTCAGAGAATAAATGGATAAAGTGTTAAAAGAAGGAATAATAAAAATACTGCAAAGCCAACAGAGAAAACAAATAGTAATAGTAAAAACCAGGAAGAGTTACCTATTTTTTTAATATATCTACCTGCACATAACTCTGCGTGATCTTTTTTCTGTGTGGTAGTGAGCTATTAGTGAGGTTTGGCACCCACCTCAACCACATTAAAAAAGTCACAAGTCCCAAAGATGTCATCTTATGAGTAAACAGTTTTCTCCAGTGTCTGACTCAGAAGAAAGCAGGTTACCTTGGGCAGCTGCCCCATTCCAATGGACGATGGACTTCGTCCCTCAGCTTTATAGGAAGAAGTGGGAGGTGGTCATATATACGTCACTGAAGATCACAGGCATATATATATGGCTGACTAAGAAAAATTAGTTCAGTCATCTCATTAAGTTCTAGAAGGTGCACTGTATTTGCACAGGAAGTGGCTATATCTCTTGTAGGCACACGCTAACTATGGAGTATCTACTTGTCTACCTGATGAATCACTTAAAGCTTATGGTCTATTGGTAAGAAAGCAATTCTGAGTTAGAGAAAGTGTATGTCCTGTTATGGTGAGTGAGTATGATGAAAACTAATAATCTGCTGAGATGACAATTCATTTTACACCTTTCCTTTTTGCAGTGGAACATCACAGCAGAAATTAAATTTAAAATATTCAAATTTGAAATTATTCTTTAGGCATGACAAGGATGACTTTCCCACTATATCCATCTACTAGCTAAGTTGATAATGGAAGAAGCTTTTACAATGACCTTGAGAAAATCCACAAAATGGGTACGGGCTTACTGGGCATCTTTTGTGTCTTTGAGGGAAGTATATAGCATGCAGCTAGGAAGTGGCAGCCTGACGGACTCTAGATCTAAGGAATGACTTGAGAAGATAGGAGTACCAAATTGGGATCAAGTAGTCTGAGGGAATAGAAGAGATGGTGAACTCCTTTCTTTCTTCCCTTCAGAGAAGCAAGTTGGCACTGTTACTGAGTAAAAAACTAAGACCAGTAGAGACATATGTTACAACAAATTACAGTCTCCAAAACCACCTTTAAGCTGTCTGTTTACAACAACCTCTGAATTTTTCCATTAATCTCTTTAACATAATATTTCGAGTACAGTATAAAAGCAAATCGATCTTGTATCAGGCATGCAATTCTGTCATTTCGATTTTATATTTTAGTGGCTGAAGACTGTGTACCTCTGAGCCACATTTAGGACATGTAAAATACATATCAAATAAGTAATTACTTTTAATACAGTAGTAACAAAAAACATGCGAACAGCCTATGGTATGAGGCATGGTAGGCCATTCGCCACATAGGGAACATTCCTTGCAGTGAGCTGCTAAAGTGTTTTCACTCTTGGAAAGACCACCAATAGGCAAACGCCAAGAAGACATTTTAAGTTTCAGTTTCTGTACATTAATAAGTGGTAGCAGATAGATCAGAAATTCAGCAAAGCCATGCCATAAGAGCTCCCTGTTCATGTATTCAAATCCTACCTGACGAACACTTTGCGGCTTGCAAAAAACTGACCTAATTCCTAGAATCCGTTCTGTAAGTGTTGCAAATGTTCCTTTCTGAAGAAAAATCAGAAAATTTATAAGTCCACAGATCTTAAGAAGTCCAGCTCCAAAGTTAATATAACTCTTAATTTTGCTGAATGATTGCAGTTGACGATTGCTAAATAAATCGTAACATCTTTCTTCCAACCATCTTCCACCAACAGTGAAAATAAGATACCATAACTTCTGGTGTTTGCTCAGAGGTTGGTATTTCTCTGTCTGAGATAAATTATTCTTGTATTGAATATTCAGAATAGACTGTCCCACAGTTGCATTCTTGGAATAGACAGTGAATCTCCATAATATAAGCCATAAAAATGCTTTTACTTCTGGTTCAAAATGAGCCAACACCCCTGGTTTAAATCCATGAAAACAGCTGGTAAACTGAGACCATACTAGTTGTTCCAGGGCTTTGTTTAGTTCAAGAGCATCAAGTTGACTTATTCTGAGCACAGGATTCACATTGTTTTCATTTCCAGTGCTGGAAGCCATTTCTTCACAAAAAAACTTTCTAGGAATAAGCACAAATAGGTTTTAGTACAACGGAGCATTTCCTATTATTATTATTATTAAAGACAACAAAGTTGTAATACACCAGCAGTAAACAAGAAATAACAAAAAAGCTTCTTCAGAATGCCTTATTAATATGCTACATGTTGTTTCAGGAAGCTTTATGTTAACAGTATAAAATTTCCCCTCAAAATAAGTTACATTGGACTATTTATCACAAACAGTAACATTTCTATTTGGTTATACAGAAGTGTTTAACACCTTCCAGATATTTAGAAAACTCCACAGATTTAATATTTCACTCTATAAATAAATAAATAAAAATGCTGGACATAGCTGTAATATTCAGTTGGACCTTGAAACAGAAGAACAGAAACAAGAATTGTAAATCTATATGGCATTTTATTGAGAAATAGGGAAAATGAACAAACTATCTAAAATCTGGAAGAGAACAATGGGGGGGGATAGAAAATATTGCCACATGAATACTTCAGTAACTAAAAGTAAAATCTCAGAAATAATAACAAATTTAAGGATTACCTACAGGAAGACATGGATGAAAATTAAGGTGGGAGTGATAAAGCTTTCTAAATAAAGGCAGTGTTTTGTTTAGTTTAGAGAAGAATCATTATATGAGATTAAATAAATATTCAGCATTCAGACATAAATTATCATTCAGTACATCACTGAAGCCTGCACATATTTTCTAGAGTCTTTTGACATGTGTGGGATTGCGCTACTTGTTGTATAACAAATTTCCTGGCAAGATGATTAATGTATACTAGCAACTTCAACAAATGTATACTCTTCTTGCTCAAGCATTATAGAGAAAAATAAAAATATTTTTTAAAATTGCTTGGTTTAAATGCTATTGTATTTGGAATTCTGTAACTAAGAAAATAAATGCAGCAAATTGCAAGAGCAAAATAGGGATAATGCCTCAGTAATGCAAAACTGAGGTAACTTATTTTTGTTTCCTTTTGTCCACATAAGAAACACAAAGTGATTTAGGAGAACTGGTATATTTCAGGTAGAATGAAACATTTTCTAAACCAGATTCTTTGTATAACAGACAAGAAAGGATCAACAGCCTTCTGGAGAAAGTATAGAAGAAGGTACTTCAAATCCTTATTTATAAGACAAAAACCTGCTATAATACAAGACTGCTTTGAATAAAAGATGCTGTAGAGGATCCTATATAGGAATGGTTGCTAGCGATGCTAAGAACACATAAAAAAAAATACTCCAAACCAATAACCATTTGCTGAAACAGAATGCACCAAAAGTTTTAAAACCCAGTATAAAACATTATATGTAGCATTCATACTGTATTCTACACCTATAATTGGTCATGTCCATAAGGAAAATATCATGCAAAGCTAACAGCAAATACGATTTTGCTCTTAATGTATGCTGTACAATAGTAGATTCCAATTAATCAAGACTGGCTATATGGGCAGGGCATAAGATCGCTCCACTCAATTTCTTTAAGCATCTTCTTCCTCATTAGCAAGCAAAATATGGCTGAAAGTAGGGTAAGACCACCTCCTCTGGGCAAAAATCTATGGGGTTCATTGCATCAACCCGCACTGGCCTGACAAGCCAGTACACAAGCTTATACAAAGACAGTAAACCCAAGCCTGTCTCACTCACACTTGCATCTTTTCTGTAGTAAGCACCAAAGCAAAGGAAGTGTGGCTGGAAAGCATTACCCAGTATCATCCCAATAACTTACCTCCTCTCCACTCTGTGATCAGAGGGTCAGTTCAGCCCCTTCTGGAACCACAGCCTCTGATAACCAACTGCTCTGCAACCTGTCACTCTGGTTTAGTGCTATTCAATTGTAACCCCTAAAAGTCTAGTGTCTTCTTCACTTCTGATAACACCTCTGTCTCTTCTACTCATTTCACTCCATTCTACTCATTTCAGTTATCCTCCTACTAGTGTTCTACACAATTCCTAGGACACAAAATTCCCTTTCAGAATCCTAAAGTCATTTGAAAGTCACATCTTATTAATCAGCTTGCTTGATCCATCTACTGAGACTATTTTCCAACATGAGTTCAATCATCTTTTCCAGCTGTCCTCCATTATCACAGGTTCTATGAGAAATTGCTGCTGTAGATTTCTCACAAATAAGGTAGGCTAAATCTGTGCAGATTTATTTTTTTTTTTTCCCCAAGTATAGCCAGATTATTTAAGGAAACTTCATCAAGTGAGGAACAGTTCATCAAGAACCTACTAAAGTTCAGGGAAAATGCGTCCAACACTCAGGATTACAATGGATCACAAAATACACAAGAAAACCCATGGATCACTATAGGCTGGGAGCTGACTCACTGCATAGCTGCTCTGAAAAAAAGGACTTGGGGATTCTGTTAGGCAGCAAAAGGCATCAGTCACCAGTGCATCCTTGCAGCAATACTGCCTACTGGAGTGCATTAGTGTGTGTATAGCTAGCAGGCTGAAAGATATGTTTATCCCCTCTACTTGGCATTGGTGAGTCTACACCTGGGATACTAAATCCATTTTTTCCTCTTTTTTATCAATAGTACAAAAGAAATGTCAGTAAATCAAAAAGAGTCCAGCCACTAATATCACCAGGGAACCCCAACAACTGACATATGAGGATAGTTCGAAGAAACTCCAATTCTTCAACTTGAAGATAAAGCAGCTAAAAAGGTGATCTAATAGTAATCTTCAACTACCTAAAGGTTACAGAAAAGATTAAGTCAAACCTTTCTGTGAGATGCAGTAAAAGAGAGGCAACTGGCTATAAGCTGCTACATGATAAATTCTAGTTGGACATAAGGAAACTGGAACAGCTTGTCGAGAAGGACTGTGAAATCTCCCTCTGTGAAAGTTTGTTAAAACTTAACCAAATGATGCCCTAAGATACCTGTTCCAGCATTGAATTTATCCCCGATTCTCGCAGAAGGATGGACTAGATGCCAAAAAGATCACCTCCAGAACTTGGAGCTTGACCTCCTCAAAAATCTGTGCATGCCTTGTTGTAGAATCTAATTGATTTGTTACAATCCTTATTTTTCTCGTGTCCACGATCCTTTAATAACCCTATTTGAAGGAAATAACTTCAGTGAACCCATGAGTGTTGTTTGGAACACTGTATACAGAAAATGGGTGCCACTTTTGGATCAACAAGTCCAACCACCGTTTGTTAACCTTTGAAATTTTGCAAATTCCAACAAACTCCTTTCTAAAAAAATTAGAATTAACACCATATATACTGTTTAACTGTAACATATTTCATGTTTCTTCCTGAATTGCCAACTAGCAGATTGATTCAACTTTGAAGTCACTTTTAGACAAACTTCATGGAAAAGGAAGAATATCAGACAAAACCAAAAGCAACTAATAATAAAGATGTACTCCTTTAAAATACTTTAAATTATGCTTCTAATATTCCTATGTAAGCAAAGCTTTCCTTTTGATGAACAACTATGTAAGCATTCTCAATTTAAGCAACAAAACTGGGCATTGTTCTGAAGTTCTTTGTTGCTAAGAACACTAAGTTTGACACAGACCATGACTGTTAACTGGACCCTGCAAGTTACTTAAAGATTACATCCACACAGCTCTGACTTTAACGTGTAAGCACATTTCAGTGTGCTTACTGTTATGTACAGGCTAAAGTGTTCTGCTATACAGTATGATTACTTTTAAACCGATTTAAGATTTTACTGCACTTGCAGGGTAGATACTTCCTACAAACATTAAAAGGGAAATTTTGAAATACGTATTTTCCTATGAAAAATGTCTGCAAATGGCCTAATGATCTGGATAACAGCAACCATTTGAGAGAAAAGGCCTAAATTTTGCTGTAGTAGGGAATTGTCATTATATTCTTTATCTATGGTATCTGTTTTTTCAAGTGATAATAAATAAAGAATAAAAGATAATAAATAAAGTTTTCTCTTTTAAAATTACTTCCTCTATACAAAATCCTTTCAGAAATTTGGTAGATTTTTCAGTTTGTAATGTTTTCACAAATAGTGATCCTAGAGTAGGAATAAAAGAAATATTCTGGTTTAAAACTAGATAATAAACACAGCCTGTGTTAAGACATTTAACTTGTAGTTTTTTATGTTATTTTTGCATTTCATATTATGCTGAGCTACATGGACTATAAAGAGTAAGTTGTTTTTCCCCCATGTTTCAGCATTAAATTCAATTAGTCCTGCCTTACTGATTTAACCCTCTTATATGGTCTATTTTAAATTTTTTAAAATTTAAAAACTCAGAATTGTAGACCTAGCAATGAAGACAAATATCAATGCTCCATTAAGGATGCCATCAGGCTTAGCTTACAGGATCAGAATTGAACAGTCAAAAATCAGGTGAAGATACATAATAAACTATGTGTGATTAACTTGTTACATAAATACAATACAAAACACTAAAAACTACTACTTGAAATGTTCTCCCTTGATCTTACACCATCACAGATATTGCAGAGAAAAAGAAAAAAAATTGCCTCCCAAAAGAAATAAATCCATAGAATGCTTAAATAACCTATGGTTTGTTTGTGTTTTTTTTGTTTTTTGTTTTTTTTTTTTTTTTTTGTTGTTGTTGTTTTTTTCACTAAACAAATGAACAATCCCACTTGTACAGTACACTGTACAAAAAAAAAATATAATTATTGTATATCACCAGGGAAAGTGGGATTTCTTCTGGTATGTTAGTGCTGTTATTGAGCATTGTACAAATTATGAATGAATATATTTTATTTGGAAACATGTTATTGACAGAAATCTATCAATAGTAATGTGGGTATTGTCAACAGCCTGTCAATATTAATGTAATTATGATTAAGGGGATAACATGGATTTTAGCTATAATACCAAGTAACATCTCCTGCATCGCTGCTATCAATATAAGCATTATTATTGACCTGTTCTGGGACTATCAGTATGAGATGTATTACCATCAGGCATATTTGTCAATGCATTCTGCCCACAAAAATTCTACATTTAAATTTACAGGTCTGTAAACTTTGCCTGCAGAAATATACAAATCCAAGTATGAGGTGCCATTTTTTCCATGGGGCTATTCCACTGTGGATGAGTAACCAAGGGCTTTCTACTGTCTCAGTGCTACTGTAATCACATTTCCTGCTTTTCTAGCATAATCATTAGAAAACAGACAGACATATATTACATGCAGAAGCTTCAAAATACTTTAAAGTATGATTTGTCAAAACACTTTTTGGGAAGCCAAATAAAAATATATTTTATTAAGTCAAAAATTAACTTTGCTCCTTACTGCTCCAATTTAAAATGGAGTTTAGGATGCAAGAAGTAGCACACCCATTCACTTCCCTGAGTTAATGATTTAACCATTTCAGCTAATCTCTTCTGTGCAGCCAAAACATGTAGTGTGAGCACTGTTCTTTTGCAGAGATGGAATGGTCCACAAGAGACTACCTAATCCTAACTCAGCATGAATGCAGACTCAAAAATATCTTGACAGATGTTTAACTACCAAGAAAGCTGATTCCACACTTTCTCTAGGTAGTCTGTTCTGGTCTTTTATCACCCTAATAATTACAAAGAATCTTTCTCTCCTATTCAGTCCAAATCATCCTTATTACCAATAAAGACAGCTTTAATTTCACAGGAGAAAACAGTAACAACAATGGAGAAGAATTTCCACTTTGTCTGAATCTTCTCAATAGAAGAAAGCAGCGAAGCATGTCAGAATACCAGCTATAGATAGATTTGCCAAACTAGAAAATGTCCTCTTCCCTACAACATGTCTGGTATGATTGTTCAGAAAAAAAACCCTTTACGTTTTCCAGCAGCATAGTTAGTATTTACCTTGAGGTCTACTGTTTCTTCAGATCTTCTTCTGTCATTTTTTTGGTCTAAATAATTATTTCCTGTTTTGTATTAATGTATCTGAGCTTTTCCACTTAAATACAGTGCTTCATAGGTTCCTGCATTGCTTTTCATCTTGTTGATTCCAAAATTGCATCAAGAGTATTTTGGATTCAGATCTTATGTTCAAAACAAAGGAAAAAAAAAAAAGACCAAAACTTTCAACCTCTCTCTCCAGCTTAGTATCTTCAGTAACTTTTGTAAGCATGTGTTCTCTTCAATCATCCAACTCATTATAGGTAATTACCCTGTAAAGACAATTTTTCAACTTGATGCTGATAATATCAGCAACTAATGGAGATAGTATCGATACTACCTTTCCCTAGCCTGTTTATGTAGGGAAAAAGACTTTATTAAAATCAAGCTGTATTGTACTTAAACTTTGCCTCTTACTTCCTAAGCTTGGCATCCTTTCTAAGAGGAGAATAGATTAAGATTTCTTATGAACAGGTCACGTCAAGCCATACAGGCTGTTTTACAATCTCTCTTCTGCACATTTTTAGATACAAATTAATTGCTAAACTATTTGCTCCTGAATCTTTGTTTGGAATCAAAACTGACAGCTTCAATAATTCTCTTAACAGAAGACGAGAGACACAAAAGCACACACACACAAACCCATTTCACTGGCTATTTTCACCCTCCGGGACATTAAATAAATAAATAAACAACAATCAGTGATGCCTAATTCCTCAATCATTCTAGGATGCATTTTATTAGTATTTGCCACTTGAGCACATCTATATTAATATTCCTCAGGCTATTCTTTCTGTGCCTTGGTTTCACTCTCATTTCCTGTCTAATTTCATGAAAGTAGCAGGTCAGTCTTTGAAAATCTGTTACTTGTTCTCCTTTCTTATTTAGTAACAGATGTAGGTAATGGACCTATCCCTTTGTGCCCCCTCTTACTTAGATTTTTGGACCCTTTCATTGATTCTTTTCTTGTGCTTTGTAAATTGAAACTTATTTTATTCTTTAGAGTCACTTGATTTTACTCTTACATTCCTATACTATTCCTTTACATTCACCACTAATCATGTTGCATTATTTTTGCCTGGACAACTCTTTTGATTTCCAGGCCACTGAAGAATTCCTGATATATAAAGTCTCTTAAACTAAAATAATAATAGTGAATGTTAAGTATTATTTTAGTTTATTATTATACACTATCTCAACACAAAGAAACAACAGGACATACATTAAAGAGAACCACTTTCTAGCCTTTTTAACAGACTAGATTCTGCCAAGTCCCAGCATTCAGATCTATGGCCCAGGCAAGGGGAAGTATGTGGTGGGCATATCCTCTCTGGAGAGAATATCACTATCACTAACACACAGTTCCTTTTTTCTTTGGGAGCTACAATGCATTCAGTATTGCCCCTTCAGTGTTGTCATACTGGGTGTGTGACAGAGAGATCAAGCCATACCATTCATCTACTATCCCTCCTTTCATGTTCATAAAATTAGGGTATCAACAGATAGCTATGAAAACTATCTTTCCACCCACCACAAGAATGCTGAGATTTTTTTTTTTTTAAGGTGAGGTGGGGGGGGGTTGAGTTGGCTTTGTGTATAGGGGTTTTGTTGTTTTTGTTTTGTGAAGTGAAACTGTGTTCCATTTAACTGTTCTTTTTAGTTGCTCTCAATAGCAAAGGACATTTTAGATGTCAATTTGAAATCAATAAACTTTAAAGATGAGAAATCAAATTATATGTATCCAGTTCACTTAAAAATCTTCCCTTACATCAACTCTCATCATAAAACACAGAACCTAGACCTCAGCTGGTCAAAGCCTCATGTCTTACCATTAATTCTCATCTCTTTCTTGCTCATCAAGTGTAGACAGAAATATCCACAGATCAAAGTCTAATTGGGAGCCCCAACTGCATTGTCTCTTAATCACTGTAAAATTAACTTATCACTATATCATTACCTCAACTAACCTTACAAAAGATTGATTTTATATTAGTGTCTGGATTTCTGTTTACTTCAGTTAAATACCCATCATTTTGTAAAGAACATTAACTGATTCTTTAACCGTTTGGAATAACTACTAACACTAATTGAAAAAAACAGTGATACACTGCAATCACAGAAAATATTATCTATTTCTTATATTCCTAGGACTATTTCTCAATATAGACAAAGGAAAACACTGAATGACTGACTGCATAACAAATCAATCCTAGAGATGAAATTAAGATTTCCACTAAGGAGACTGAGTGAGCAACCAGTAACAAATCCCAGAATCTTAAATGCTACAGTTACATTTAATACTCAAAGAGCAAGTACAAGACAAAAATACATTCAAATCACAGGTTGCTTTTCCAACTTTAACTCAGTAAGCTTAGACTTCATAAAATGGGATACAAGAGATTAGCCACTGCTGAATACCTGGAGACAGCAAGAAAACATAAGGATAGCTCATTGATTTATCTTCCATAAACTACCTGTCAGAGTCAAAATATTAGGGCTTCAAGTTACAAAATCAAAACCAGTTCAGAAGAGCCAGAATTGATACAGCAGTAATGAAGAGCAGTAGGAAAGTGCTGCACTGTTAGAAGCTGTACATCAGTCATTTCTGTCAGTATTTGATGGAAACTGAAAATCTCACGTCAGTGTAACACATTCTCTCGATGAATGCTAGCAACCAAGACTGTTATTGGCCAGTGTTAAAAATACTCTGAATGATAAGAGCTCCCACTGACTTCAGAAAAACTTGTGATCAGTCAGCACTCTTAAAAGACAGATTATTAGATACAAACATCCAGATCTGATAGACTAATTACTGCATAACTAATATTTAAAATACTAACTTTCAGAATTTGTGACGTTAAATTTAAGGCTACAAAAGCTCAAGGTATGTTTGTATTCTCTGTGGCATAAAAGCCACAGATAGCATCACCCTTCCAACTTTTTGGATATGGCCCTGTCCTGGTTTCAGCTGGGATGGAGCTAATTTTTTTTTTTTTTTTTTTTTAATTCCTTCTTAGTAGCTAGAATAGTGCCGTGTTTTAGATTCAGCATGGCATTTGATATGAGAAGAATGTTGTTAATGTACTTAGTTTTTAGTTGTTGCTAGGAAATCAAGGACTTTTCAACTTCTCATATTCTGCTAAAGCACAGGTACACAAGAAGGTGGGGAGGGGGGGAACATAGACAAAACAATGGACCCAAATTGACCAATGGAATATTCCATATCATCTAACACCATGTACAGTATATAGATAAAGGTTGATTGTGAAGCTCCACTCAGGTTTTTGGTATGGTGGTTCCAGGATTATGTCTTCTCTGGGATCACTAGCCAGGAACAGGCTGGGTATCGGTCAGCAGGTATATTACCAGTTTCTATTTTCTATTATTATATTATCATTATTATTTTATTTCAATTATTGTTTTTATCTCAACCTGAGTCTCCCTACGCATACCACTCCAACTCTCTCCCTCATTCCCCAGGGGTGGGAGAGGGTGACCGAGCAGCTGGGTGGTGTTTGGTTGCCATCTGGGTTTAAACCACGACAGGCTCTAATTTTCATTTATTAGAATAAATAGGAAGATAAGCATATAACAAGTCATATGTTCAACTATTGTTCTTCTTTATCCCATATGCCATTCCTCCAGTTTCCACTATCTTATTTCCTCTTTTTTGTCATCCCTCTCCTTAGTACATCAAATTGCAAACTCATCTTGACAAGGGATGTGTCAATTCTTCTTGTAGATTCCCATTCTCTGCTATATTAAATGTAATCTAGCTGTTGTTCCTTTTAACTAAATCCGTGATAAAAGAACCCAAAAGTTTAACAAGACAAAGCTGTATTGTAACATGAGGCTTTCCAAAACATGGTTCAAAAAAATTCCCTTGAACACTAAGACGAAGAGCCAAGATATATGCCCAATACACAATATTGACTCTTTTTATTTGGAACTAGGTAATGGAAATTATCTGGAAAAGTGCCTTACATTTACTGTTGCTGAATCAAAATGGTGGAGGATTTGGTAGGAGTAGTTTAACAGAGTTGCGACTGTGATGGTCAACCAGGAAGAAACAGCCCCTTGCAAAGAAGGGGCAACATCTCTGACTAAACCAGTACCAGGAGCTTTAAGAGCACAGGAAAGATATGGATCCCTTGTGCTACAAATGTAGCACTGTTGATGATCACATCAGCAGATGACAGGGAGACCCTTGCATTGGAAGAGATTTCAGTTATGAGAATATGAGGCTGAATATAAGGATAGATAACTGAAAGTTATATTGCGTTGCAAGTGCAGAAGTATTTAAAGCTTAGCAGATGTGCCATCCTTTGTGCAAAGCAGGTAAAACAGCATACAGTGGCAGGGGTATGCAGCTCCATTTCAGCGTGGTTGAAAGACAGAACATGAATGCATGGTTGTGAGTGCACTGTGGGCAGTTAAAGTCAAAACTCCTAATTTGCTGGTTATTATTACTTACCTGAAAAGCTGGACTGATGCCTCATGACATATGTAATACCTGCTTTTCACTGTGGTACAGGCATTCTATCTCACATATTCTTATTTGTCAAGTACCGTCAATCCCAATTTTATGCATCTTTTCCATGCCCCTCCTTACCTTTCTTCAATTCAAAACTACCTAAAAAAAAAAGTCATCTAACTTAAATTCCCATTCCACAGCTCCGTGTTTCTGTTCCGTTCCTACCTGCCCGATCCATATGAATGGATCACCAGATAGGTATGAAGATGCCAGGATGAAGACTGAGAAGATATGTAGAAGGGATTCAGAAGCAATGCCTGTTTTATATACTGTAATACAATTTATCACAGATGATAGAATCCTGAAATTTTGCATTAAACACCTTAGGCTCATTATTTGAGAAACACAGTCACTGCCCAGATTTTACTCCAACTTTCTTCCTCTATACATACATATGCATACCAACTGCACAGTCATGAATATTCAGTGATATGCAAGCATAACAATGCTGATCCAAGTACTGCACTGTAGGAACGTAACATCCTTTAACCTTTTATTAGAAATACTTATTAGATGAGAAAGGTAAATTCTGTCCTAAATGCATAGCTAACTCATAATTAACCTCTGTCCACATCTGTACCAAAAGGAGGACTGCATGTAAAAACGATGCTGTTACCGACTGTATATATTTAAGACAGCAAAGAGGGCGTATGGCAAACTCGCTACCCTGGACTTCAGGAGAGCAGACTTTGGCCTCTTCAGGGATCTGCTTGGTATAGTACCATGAGATAAAGCCCTGCTGGGAAGAGAGGCCCAAGAAAGCTGGTTAATATTCAAGGATCACCTCTTCCAAGCTCAGGAGAGATACATCCTGACAAAGAGAAAGTCAGGCAAAAATTCCAGTAGGCCTGCATAGATGAACAAGGTGCTCCTGGACAAACTTACAAAAAGAAAGCCTACAGAGGGTGGAAACAAGGACAGGTAGCCTGGGAGGAATACAGAGAAATTATCCGAGCAGCCAGGGATCAACTTAGGAAAGCTAAAACCCTGACAGAATTAAATCTGACCAGGGACGTCATGGGCAACAAGAAAAGATTCTATGGGTACGTTGGTGATAAAAGGAAGACTAGAGAAAATGTGAGCCCTATCCAGAAGGAAACAGAAGACCTGGTTACCTGGGATACAGAGAATACTGAGGTACTCAATGACTTTTTCACCTCATTCTTCATCAGCAAGTGCTCCAACCACACTGCCCCAGGATGCAGAAGGCAAAGGTAGGGACTGGGAGAATGAAGAACTGCCCACTGTAGGAGAAGATTACATTTGAGACTATGGAACCTGATGGTGCATAAGTCTGTGTGACCTGATGAGGTGAATCCACGGCTCCTGAGGGAAGAAGCAGATGAAGTAGCTAAGCCACTATCTATCATATTTGAGAAGTTGTGGCAGCCTGCTCCAGTTCCCACTGAGTGGGAAAGGGGAATTATAACCCCCATTTTTAAAAAAAGCAAAAAGGAAGACCCAGGGAACTACAGGTCAGTCTCACCTTTGTGCCCAGCAAATTCATGGAGAGGATCCTCCTGAAAACTATGGTAGGGTACATGGAAAATAAGGACATGATTGGTGACAGGCTTTACTAAGGGCAAATCATGCCTAACAAATTTGGTAGCCTACAACCAGGTTACAGCATTGGTAAATAAGAGAAAAGCAACTGATATCATCTACCTGGACTTGTGCAAAGCTTTTGACACTGTCCTACACAATATCCTTGTCTCTAAATTGGAGTGGCATGGATTTGATGGATGGACCACTCAGTGGATAAGGAACGGGCTGGGTGGCTAGTGCTCAAAGAGTTGAGGTCAACAGCTCAATGTCCAAGTGGAGACCAATGAATGATGGTGTTTCTCAGAGGTCAGTATTGGGACCAGTGACGTTTTAACGTATTTGTCAGCAACATGGACAGTGGGATTGAGTACGTACTCAGTGTTTGCCAATGACACAAAGCTGCATGGTGCAGCCAACACACTGGAGGAAAGGGATGCCATCCATAGGGACCCTGACTTGAGATGTGAGCCCATGTAAACCTCACGAAGTTCAACAATGCCAAGTGCAAGGTCCTGCCCATGGGTCGAGGCAATCCCATGCACAAATACAGGCTGCGTGATGAGTGGATTGAGAGCAGCCATGTGGAGCAGAACTTGGGGATATTAGTGGATGGAAAACTGACTGTGAGCCAGAAATGTGCACTCACAGCCCAGAAAGCCAACTGTATCCTGGGCTGCATCAAGAAAAGTGTGGCTAACACACTGAAGGAGGCGATTTTCTCCCTCTACTCTGCTCTCCTGAGATCCCACCTGGAGTACTGTGTTCAAGTGGGTCCAGAGGAGGGCCATGAAGATGATCAGGGGGCTGGAGCACCTCCCCTGTGAGGACAGTCTGAGAAAGTTGGGGTTGTTCAGCCTGGAGAAGGCTCCAGTGAGACCTTATAGCAGCCTTCTAGTACTTAAAGAGGGCCTACAGGAAAGAAGGAGAGGGACTCTTTATCAGGGAATGTAGTGATAAGACGAGGGGTAACAGTTTTAAACTGAAAGAGAATAGGTTTAAACTAGATACAAGGAAGAAATTCTTTACTGTGAGGGTGGTGAGGCACTGGCACAGGGTGCCCAGAGAAGCTGTGGGTGCCCCCTCCCTGGAAGCGTTCAAGGCAAGGTTGGACAAGACTTTGAGCATCCTGATCTAAGTAGAAGGTGTCTCTGCCCATGGCAGGGAGGTTGGAACTAGATGATCCTTAAGGTCCATTCCAACCCAAACCATTCTATGATTCATTAAAGCTAAGAAGGCCCTGCATCAATAATAAGACAAGTCTGTTCACAGTCAGTTTGATGTCACATAATACGAGGCCAAAACTTAACTTAGAAATAGTTGTATCTAATTATAATCAAGAATCTCAGCTGGTGAAAGGATAAAGAACACTACTTTACCTGACATATATGTCTCATTTTTTAGGCTTGTGTTCTATAGAAACATAAGTTGATGTAATTTCTGACAGCTACAGTTATTCCCTCCCATCTTCCTTCAACTGTACATTTTCTTAAAGACTAGCACCAACACTCATTTGACCCTCTACTGAACTGTTCATGCATGTGAAACGGGCAGAAAATAAGCCTGCTTAAATTTATTTTCCTGCAGATTCAGTACACAAATAGGTCAGTAGAGCATCAGGTAAGATGCATGCAGTACCAGTAAGAAAAGCATGAGGGCCAGAAAAAGCGGGTAGTCATGAAACTGGCTGCTTTTGTATCTCAGCATTATACTCTTACATCTACCACCAGTCAATAGCAAGATAGAAAACCAAGCCTTTCATTTGACTAGAACTGTTCTAATGGTCTTCAAACCCAGAATGCTGAATGTGCAAGGATAACACCACGACGCTGTAAATACAAATAATGAAACTTTTTGCTCTTTCAAAAATGAAAAAAAAAAAAATTAATTGTCCAAGTCCACTGTAGGGCTCATGCAGACTTGCAGGTGAGAGGCTACTCTGTTTAAATAACATTATGCAATTCCTCCCCACTCTTACTTTTTTGATATGATAGTACTTTGAAATGTTTGGCATACACAGTGACTAATAGGGATGCTGGGGAAATTAGACGTGCTCAGCATCCCCAAACCTTGACAGTTTTATTACTTGGTAATTATGGTAACTTTAAGCACACGAAGGAAGACTGATATGCTTTCACCACATTCTCTTCAATCCTATAACTTCATTAGCATTTTAAAATCCACTGGCACAGTTGCACATACATATTACAAGTAACAGTTTAGAAGAGGGATAGTAATTTCCTTACTAGGCAGCCTGAGCTGTACACTGAGACAGCTCCTACAATCCCTCTATAATTCCAGCATGAATTCCCCTTCATGATTTAGTTATGCCCCATAGTGTCATGGCCCTATATTAAATTTTCTTTCCAAAAAAAGTTCCTTTCTCCTTGCCAGCCCCTTCCTGTGATATCTTGTCAGCTCTTCTGCTTATAAAATTAATATTATTTTTGAATAATATTACTTTTCAAAGTGTTTTTCAAGATTTCTTAGAATTTAAATTTGGATCATTTCCTTTCTTTCCCAATCCCACTGCCAATATTAGTAAAAACAGGGATGGCAGAGATAAGCAGTGGCAGACACAGCATTTTTAGAGAGTTTGCTCCCAGGCAGCTACTGATACAAACACAATGAATATTAGGAGTGATTCAGCTTACTTCTAAAGGCCAAACCCCTCCACAGGTCCTCTCCTGCAGGGAAAGGAAAAAGTGCCCAGACCCAGACAGAGTCCACCTTGAATCAAGTGTTGCACCACTGCCATAATTCATCTTTCTTCCCTTATCATGTATTCGTCCTTTTTCCTCCATCTCAAAGTTTATTTCTCTTAATTTTTACTCTTTCTTCCTCTGAAAAATCTGCATTGTGTACTTTTGAAAATAGTCTGTAATCATCTCAGACTTCCAAATTTCTTGCATTCCACCTCCAAACAAAAAAACAAACCAAAACAAACTACCACCATCTCTGAAAGACACGTTACAGATAGCATCCTTCCTGTTCTTCTTCTGAAGATTTTTGTAAAGTTTAGATGTGAACTGAGAATGCTTGCAGATGTAGGTCAGAGGCATGGCTACAGGAACCATTCAGCTCATCTGAGAAGCTGTATTACAGAGAGCCTGCTACCTTCTCTGTCCATGTTCAGCATAATCTAACTCAAGAGCCTGCAGCTTTTTATCAGAACACACCTTCTTTTAGCTTTACTATTCAAAGAGTACAGGAAGTGCTGTGGAGTAGCTGGTGTTGAGAGAATACTAGTTAGTAAAAATGAGAGTTGTAGCATCACACCCTTTCTCTTCCTGCCTTCACTGGTCTATGTGAAAAAGTATATATTATATTGGGTCTCAATAGGAAAAAACAACCCTATCCACCCTCCCCCCCAAAAAACAATAAAACCCCCCAAACAGCATAGGCAGCCTGCTTGAAAACACTATACCGAAGCAACCCTCTACTACAGTCCAATAGATGTAACAAGTTGTAGGGGCTGTCATCATTAACTGCAGCAGCAATACAGTGAGTTCCATTTTTAGTCATATACAACTTACCATCATATAGGTTGGAAATTTAAATTCACTCTCTGCATGCTCTAAAAAACTGTATGAATTCAGATGTTGATCCTGGAAAGTTAATATTCAGAAATCAGACCTTGCTAGGGAGTAATTTACATTAAGATATTTGAGCGAAAGACTGATTTTAATTGATGAAATGATCATCTTCTATCTGTTTAGCTTAGTATATATTAAACATATGTATAAGGCTAACATCTTTGTAGAGAGTTAAGTGTACTTATGATGTAAAGGACCATTAGACACTACACTATTTACAGAATGGAGTTAGTTGTGATTTAAAGAAAAATATGCCTCTCTGGATGCTTGCTGGCAAAGGGGTCTTTTTTTGCAGTCATTCTAAAGTAGTATGGAATGGTTTTCCTCTCTGAGTTTCCTTAAGTATGTGTGTTAAAGTCCACTGGTGGGTTGCCAAATACTGCTTGTGTTTTTACTACAAGAGAAAAAAAAAAAAAAATAGAAAACTTGACAGTTGACTGTTACCCCCTCCCTTTTTATTTTTTAGAAATGTGGTAACAGGGGCAACAAGGAAGGGATCAGTGTGTTTATTTTAAGCTTATGACATCCAATCCCTGCCTGCTCAAGCAGGGCCATCTGAAGCCAGTTGCCCAGGACCATGTCCAGACAGCTTTTGAGTGTTTGCAAGGATGGAGACTCCACAGCCTCTCTTTGCAACCTGTGTCAGTGCTTGGTCACCTTCACAGTGAAAAACAGTTTCCTTATATTCAGACAGAGCTTCCTGCTTTTCAGTGCGTGCCCACTGTCTCAGGTCCTGTAAAAGTGCACCACTGAAAAGAGCCTGGCTCCATCCTGTTTGCACACTCCTTCAGGTACATTATTAAAGGAACATTATTAAGAATCCTCCAAGCCTTCGCTTCTCCAGGCTGAACAGTCCCAGCTCTCTCAGCCTTTCCTCATGAGAGTCACGCTCCAGTTCCAACCTACTTTGTGGCCCTCTGTTGGACTCTTGAGTATGTCCAAGCCTCAGCTAAACTGGAGAGCCCAGAATTGAACATAGTTTCTTTCTTTCCTTCACAAATATTCTCTATCAATCTTTAGCAATTTCCAGAACTGTCACTTTAAAAGACTAGAAAAGATTAAACACAGGAGAAGATCAAATGTTTTTCTTGACTTGCACTACAGCATTTGATGTCAAAGCACAAATGAAGGTCCTTGGATGGGTAACGGTGTCAAAAACTATCAGAGTATGGAAGTTACCTTTCCCGTTCTATTCTATGAAGGACCTAATGAAGTCTTTATATACTATCAATACCTGTTCGCAAGTTTTAATTGAGTTTTATTTAGTCCATCACAAGAACATTTGCTTCCTACATGTCCTGAAATCACTGTAAGTATCAAAACCTTTCTGTGAGTCACTACCTTGTCTAATAAATTATAGCTACAGTCTCAGGGTGGGGTGAATAATAAGAGAGTCTAATAGGAGACAAATACACAGGGCTCTCAAACAAACAAATTCCCTCCCAAATCTAAACATCCTCCTTGCACAAAACAGACTTTCCATATATCTAGCTTAATCCTTAATAATACACCAACAAGAACTGGGGCATACCGTTCCAGCTACCTGACAGCCTTTTCATAATGCACCTGAAGGCCCATTATCTGAGAAATTAAACGTTTTAAAAATAAATTCATGGGATATATGCCTGTACTGCCATACTATGAGTTCTAAGGGTAGATATGAGAGACTTACGCATGAGCTGATTCAGATACATATAAATTCACCACTACTACTCTATAGTTTTCAACATTTCTAATGTAAGTGAAAGATACTTTGACACTGCTGCAGAGAAATATCTAATTTTAATTTGATCAATTATATCAACATTGAAAGTTTCACTAAAGCTTTAATGGGAACTGATTTTCTTCATTTGGTAAAAAGGATGATATAAAAAACCTACAAGTTTGAACCAAAGCAGGCCTAGAAGTTAAAAGGACTTACAAATAGAGGCAGAAATCTAAGCAGAGTTATTTCAGCTGCCTTGGCCCCAGATTAACACAATTTAATTATGCTCTGTACTTAAGAAACATATTCAATTATTTAAAAACTGCAAATATATATATACATAATATTGGGGAGTGTGTGTGTTTAAAAATATATCTATTTATAAAAATTGCCACTTATACCCAAACACCCCACCTCTTTCAGCCTCCCACAATACAACCCAGATTGGTAGGCGAGAACAATGATGTAAATATAAGATCCTTTCAAAACCTTCATAAACAGTAGCTTTAAATGTATTCCACTTTCCAGTTCACCAACTCTACCAATTACTTAACAATATGGAGAACCCTATAAGCATCATGGTAATTAAAGTGTAAATGCATGAACTAATAAACTATTAAGAATTTTTAAAATAAGAAATAATAATGCTGCTTTCTAAAGAATGTGTTTGCACCAGCAGTCATAAACTTCTGACAATTTTAGTTTTAACTAGCCTATTCATGTCGTAATCTCTCATGCACAGCACTGTGTTTTCTCCACATACATCACTACAGATACAAGTGGTAAGCTGCTATATTCAAATAAAGGGTTCATGAAGAATTTACCTTTTTAACTCCAAAAAAATATTCTTACTAGCAACTAGTGCTAGAGTACTAGCAACCACAATAAGTGTTCCAATACTGACATGATCATCTATTTCTATAATAAATTCCAGAAGAAATAAAATATAAGTGTCAAATCCCTCCAATACTCTTGATTACATGCCCTACTGGTCTATTTAATTTCTATCAAAAAAATGAAAAAAGTCTTTTTAACAAGTTCATTTATACATCTTATAGGTGTGAAGTTATCCCTCTAACTCCAGAGCACATAACCAAATTTTATGACATGATGCAGTATGAACAAACTTACAAAAAATAATTCAGAGGTGTGAATTGTTACTCCCCTTAATAGTTTATTTGCTACTCTAGTTCATGTCCCACTTTCAGCTGTTTTCGTACTAAAGAGTTTATTAGATAAAGTAGCAATGACCGACATCCAGGAAGTGAGAAACTGCTGATGAGTAGAAACTGAAGCATAAAGAGGAAGAAAGTTTCTAGAAGAAAGCACTGAAAAAAACAGATCTTCATAAAGAACAGAAACAGTAATAGCATTAAATACAGTAAAAACTTTGTAAGCAACTGTTGCTGAACTGCATATTAATAACAGCTCTATAGAAACTAGACAAGAAATGGCTAACTTCTAAATATTTCAGAATCAGACTTTACTACAAACTGGCCATACTTCATCTTTGACCTTGGTGAATATTTCCCTCTCGCTGACAGATGAAAGACGATATCAGAAATATACTTAAGGATTGAAAGTAACATACAGTGCTGTGGTTTTCAGTATGGACTACATCGTAAGCAGAATTCATCGCTCTGCCAAAACACGTGGGCTGTTCTGACTAAATCTGCATTAATTCTCTGGCAAACTAATGGTTTGTTACTTACAGGTTGCACAAAACCAGATTAATAGAAAGTGGGAGGGAGTCACTGTGACCTTGAGCAGGGCAGTACCTTTAGAAAACCTTGTCACCTGTAGCAGGCAGTCATAGGAAAGACCTTTGGAGGTCTGTATACGGTTCACTGCCAGCTGACACCAGAGTAACAATTCGGATTAAAAATATCCCTCTGGCAGAATATTATGCCCTCTCCTCTCTACAGGGCACGTTACCTGGCTCTGTCTTATCTTACCTTACACCCTGGGCCTAGCTAGAAACCTTGCAGCCTCTGGGCACACCGAGGCAGGCGACAGAGCGCCAGTGGGACCCCAGACACCGAGAGCCCCAGAGCGGGAGTGCGAGGCGGAACACCGGTTTTTATAACCGGGTCCCGGGGGAGCGCCCGGGGTTGCCCCAGAGAGGCTGCCCCGCCGCCCCGAGCCCCGGCAGCGGCCCCCGCAGCGCGGCCCGCCGCCGCCCGGCTGGCCGGGAAGGCCGGCAGCACCCCCCGCCTCGACCCGCCCCGCGCCCCGACTGACCTGCACCGCTGCCGGGCCCAGGCCGCCGGGGCTCTTGCAGGGGTACGAGAGCGACGGGGTCTGCCTCGAGTCTCCTAGGGAAGGCCTGAGAGGATTCTCCCCTCCATCACCCGGCCGCTGCCCCCGGCCCGCGGGCACCGGCCCACCAGCGGACACCGGCCCCGCCGGGCCATAGAGCCACCTCCTGCTGCCTAGAGCGGCTGCGTCAAGAACGCCAACAACGGCAGGCGGGGGCCTAGAGTGGCTTTGCAGGAAGTAGTCTGGGAGATCGAGACGACGCGCTAGAAGGGCCCCCGGGACAGTATCCGTGCCGGGGTGAACCATGGGGCTATTTGACTGACAGGCCACAGAGCAAATCAGTGGCTCGGAGTGAGGATGGGAAGCCAATGGGGAGGCAGGAGGTGGGGCTGCTCTGGGGCTTGGGGGGGTGCTTCCCGGGCCCTGAGAGTGGAGATGCCGTTTCGCCATCTTCAGCTCGCCAAGCGCTAGTCCAGCGGCTTCTGCTCGCCCTGGCCGCCCGTGTAGCTCCCGGCTCGGGGTGGGGCGGCCACCAAGGGTGGGGCGGGGGCGGCGGGACCGAGCAACGTGGGGAGCGAGGGGCTTCTGTAGCGTTTGCTGGCAGGATTCACGGGGCTGTGAGAGGCGAAGCTGAGCCGTTTGGGGAGGAAACGCGGCAACAGCTTCCAAGTCCTGCAGGCGGGTGTTTCTCCAGCAGCTTTTACCCCAACGCTGTTAGGTGTGTGGTTGATCGGTTGCTTACGGGCATTAGCGACAGGCAGGCCCTCCCTCAAGGCTCCCAGAGTGTTTTAGGTGTTTTGAAAGTATTACACACTTAGCTGAAGAAAACTGCATTGGAAAGTTAGCTTTTACGGTTCTAGAAAGCAAATTAAAGAGAACTCTTTAAAATGTGGCTGTATGAACAGGTTGAGAGGAATCTCGGTTGTGTGGTAAACATAAAATTAAAAGCTACTCAAATAGTGATTCATTTGTTCCCAAACAGTAACTATATTTAGTTTCAGCATATTCATGAATACAGATTTACAGGTGATGTTAGGGGTTCCGGTTCTTAAGATACCTTTCAGAGGTTATCTGTACTAAGGAGACTGCAGAGGGATTCCATGGGCACATACTGATGGATTGTATGCCTTTTTTTTTTTTTTTTTTTTTCCTAACTTGTACTACAGAGTGCTACCTAATTTCTTGGCTACTTGTGGTGTCACAAAACAGGATACAACCCTTTATGAATATTACAATATTGTAAGAACTGTTTAGTTGAATATTTACATGTCATTTTTCACAATGGTAAAGCATCTTCAAAACAAATGCTGAACTTTATTAACAGTAATTCCTCTTTTAGAAGAACTGTTTGAAGTGAAAAAGGCTAGTTCACATAGCTGATTTCACAAAATGGGGATTAGATCTATTTATATGAAAACTGCATTTTAAGCAAAATGAGGTAATTTAATCTTTTGAGCTAGGACAACTCTTGTTTCATGGAAGGACATTGCAGTGGAAAGCTTATGGCCACTAATAAAGGAAAAACAATCAGCCTCAAATGTTTAGGTAGTCTACCATAAACACCAAGGTATTTGGGGCGATCCTTGCTTTGGTTTTGAAACAAAACCATGCAATCATTTATTTCTCCTGAGGAGTAATTCATTTAATTGAATCACTAAATTAATCTTCTATATATTGTCACTTACTTATTGCATATTTGAATTAGAAACAAAAGAAAACATTTCCTTGTGCAGGGCACTGTAAAAAGCTGTATCAGCATTAAAAAATCTTGTGAAGTGAGACCCTGTATGACATGGGCATACTAGAGAAAGAAAATAGAGGACTTGCAACTCAAGACTGAAGCAATGTGCTATTTCCTAGTAGGGCAGATACTGCGACTCTCTGGGAGCCACGCTGCCTAGGTGAGAGGTTGTTAGCCTCTTGCCTGCATTTTGACCTGACACTCCAGGTGCAGCTGGCCATCTGTGTCTGTCACATGAATAAAAGTTTGCAATGCTAAGTTGTCAATGCTTGAAATACTTAAAGGTCCTGTAAAAGGAAGTATGATTGGGGAGTGCTAAACAAGTCTCACAGGTGGAATAAAAGTTCTGACAGGTTCTGGAAGATGAGTTGAAGTAGTTCATGAGTAACTCTTGATGAAGCCACCTTTCTTCATTCACTCCAATTACTGAAAGAAACAGTAAATGAATACCATATCTGAAGTTTGTCCTAATTTCTGTACTCATCTGACACTTGCATTTCCTCCTGCTGTTCCTCCTGCTTTGTTCATATGGAGATCATCTGGCCCCCATGCTGCTGAGAAACCTCTGTCTCCCCCAGGATTCAGTATCGACAAAGACAGCAAATACATTGCTGATCAGATCGGTTTTACAGACTGGATAGCCTTAGCTAGAAGAGAGCATGCTCACTTAAACTATACTACAGTGGTGAAAAAGGGAGTTTTCAGATATGCAGAGTGAAATGGGTAGCAAACTAAGGTTACCTTTCTTTTTGAAAAACTTTAAACACCCCTTCCTCCCTGCAAGCAGTGCTTGAATTGTGGTTTGCTGGTGATTCAGTAATAAAAATATTATTTGTGGTGTCTTTGTGGCAGACTACACAGATTAGGAATTTAGTCACTGCATTGAATGTTTTTCCCAAAGTGGAAAGCCACAACTAAGGGACTGAAATATGAAGAAAGAATGGGGGATGGAAGAGAAATGAAAACCTAGAGCATACCTTTGTCCAAAGTTTTAATTTGTGTCTAACCTTCCCTGTCATTTCTATCCTAATTCTTTCAGGAGATGATAGAAAAATGTCCTCTCTGACTACAGAAAAGCACTCTCAAATTTCCATGCCACTACTTGAAATGTGGTTATGCTTTTAAGGCAGACATTTTCCATGGCCTTAACTGCTCACAGGTCTGTCCTAAAACCAAAGTAGCCACTGTGCATACCTAGTAAGTACTGTTCATAAACATTTTTATAATGTTTGACCTTAAGTGTGACCTGAAGATTAATGGATATGTTGTATCAGTTTTAATGGGTCTCTTCTCCCTTGGATGCACACATGTGACTCCCATTAGCCTTAATGGGAGTTATATGTGTGCCTAGAGGTTAGACAAGATCTCTAAAGGTGCTGTTATGCTCTGTTGTATTAACGATCTCATAATTGCTGAGGTGCTGCACCTTTGCATTGAAAGCAAACTAATTAAGTCAGTCTAGTATAAGTTGGTATACTAGCATACCTGGCACGTATGTGTGTTTTCCTGTACTGAGAGATCGAGGCAAAATCAAATGTGGAATTTAAATTTTAACTGTAACTTGGCTTCCTTTTTAATACTTTTTTTAAAATCCAAAATTATTTACTTAATTTGATTCCTAAGAAAGGTGATTGTTCGTGCCAATTCAGAGGAAGAAGCTGAATATGGTGTTTTATCATTAAAGCGTGTATTGAGAAAAGGGACTGAATAGATTCTTATTTTTGATGTTCCAAATAATGCACTTTGAAAAAGGCAGTTAGGTCTAGAGGATTAGCATGAAGCTTGATGTTGAATTTTAATTATGGCTTTGTTACTCACTTCTTCCAAGTGCCTTTAGACAAAGCACTTCACCTTTCTTTGATTTCCTGGTATGTAAAATACCTGCTTGCTTCTTAGTGTTGTAGACAGAAATTAATATCTGTTCTATGCTTTGAAATTTTAAGATTGGTACATCCAACTGTATTCTGCTGGCATAATTATGACAGCACAGGAGGAGGAAAAAAATCATAGTACCTACCTAATACAGCCAGCAGAAGCCGTGGTGGAGATGCAAATCTGTTGAGAGAACTGATTCTGTTCCATTGTTTATGATGTGTAAGGCAGTGCACTGATACTGAAAAGTATTTGTTATAGTTTTTGGTGGAAGAGATTGTCCAGTAAGCAAATTTACATTGTATAGCTATTAGACATTTTTATTAATCAAAATAAGGATTAGAATTTGACTGACACTGTGAAAATTTGCTGTATTCCATTACTATTTCCATATACTTGAAAATCAACCGTGATGCAGCCTTCTTTGAAGATACACATTTGGGGAAAGAATGCATCTTAACAGTTACATTCTGGAGGAAAAGAAGGGTTTATGCGATGACCTCCACATTTAAAGTCGTTTGGCTGCTTTTTTTTTTTTTTTAATTTTGGTATTATTTAAACTCAGTTTCATGATTCAGTTTTCGTATTTGTGAAGTAACAGAAGGATCTTGCATATTTTCTGTTGTTTTTTCCTAGTAATTATTTTATTTTGCCCTTATGTGTTTCTTAGCCTTTAATAGAAGGCACCAAATTTCCACTGAGACTGTGATGGTAATGTCTTTAGCTCTGTAATTTAAAATAGCTGGAAAAATCTCATGAATGATTTTGCAAATATACTTCCTTGCATTTGATTCCACCGTATAAAATCTATGATATAGTTTGATCAAAATTTTTTTCCTCGTGTGAATTTCAAACATTAGTTTCCTTGCTTCTTAGTAATTTGTGATTATTTCTTCATTACTCTTTCCTTCTAAAGAAGAAATAGTTATTCTTATCAGTGTTATATTAAGGCTATGTAGAATATTATTAAAGAAAGTTGAAAATTAAAACAAAATTTAGCTCATTTCAGTTTTTATATTTATACTTATCCATAAAAAAGAAGAACAGGTCTATTTTGTAGCCCTGGAAAACAGCATACCTTTAATTTTCAAGTTTTTAGGTGTGTTTTTGTGTACTTGAGGGTCTTTGTCTTAAACTTTGCTTTGATGGCATACTGTAAGCTCTCAGAGACAGGGATTGTCCCCTATGTATTTTTACAGTGTCAAGGATCTGCCTCTCATGGAGGAAACTTCGACTGGGAAAAAAAAATATTCTAGTTTTCCTATTATTTATAAACCAGTTTTCTAAGCAGAATAAGCAGCATCTTCAGAAGGATTTCCATTTTTTTTCTTCTTCTTTCAGTGTATCTATGCTTACATTATTTTTGACAGTATAATGGTTGACTGAGAGCGAGTGATTTATTCTGTCCCCCATATTTTAAGGGTGATTGAATACTGGAGCAGGTTGCCTAGACGAGTTGTAGAGTCTCCATCCCTGGAGATAGGTAAGACTCAACTGGACACAGCTCTTTACAACCTGCTTTGAGTGGGGGGGTTGGACAAGATGACCTCCAGAGTTCTGTTCCAACCTCAACCATTACATGATTCTGTAATTTGCATAGTTGCCTTGTCAAGATTTTTTTCATTGTAGAACAATTTTCAGATACCAGTTCAAATATTTAAAATTAATATATTCAATGCGCTCTGCTGAGTAAATGACAGTTTTCTTGGAGTGGGAAGACTGTACACAGTACCAATATGCAAGCTGCCTATTTTTAAGCCTAATCTGACATACTACCTAAGTAAATATCACAATAAATATTAATTGTGTGTTGATTACCTCTGTTTAATTTTTATGTGTAAACTCTTAATTGCTTTACAAATTGCTTTTATATTAAGTATTCATACTTTTAACATGAATGAAATAGACCTTATAACAAATTTTTGAGATATAATAGTTAAATTTTAACTGAGTGATAGAAATATTAGGTGTTTTACTGGGAAGTTAAGGTGTTGAAGGTGAGAACAAAAGCAAGGTATTGGGATTTTTTTGAGTTATAGCCTGATTTTGAAAATTACTGTTGAGTAGTTCTGTACATAATTTAGTTCTAACTCTGATATGCTGAGGTTTACTGTAGCTAGCTGTTTGCCTCAGTTCTGTAAAAAGGTATCTGGGTTGTTAAATTAAAGAATGAGCTGGTGTTTTAGCCTCTCTGTTTCATAGTCCTGTGCCTTCACTAACAGTTGTAAGCTTCAGAAAACTGGGATGATTTAGGCATTGGCACCCTTGACTTTTTCCTGTAGGTGTTACTGAAACCGTGCAAGTGGAAAACAGATGGGTGATACCATCTGAGTAGCAATTCGTTTGAACGTGCCCCAAGTGGAAAAGAGATTTGTGATACCATCTCAGTACCAATTTGTTTGAACTTGCCCTCAGAGCTCTTGAGGATTTTAGAATACTCGTCAATCATTAGGTAGTTTTCCATAAAGTTGTGTATACCAAATATATTAAAAATCACTGATTATACCCATGAAAAAAGTCTGCTACATTACATATGCCCAAATAATTGTAAGGATGTTAATAAATCACTCTAGATTAATGATTCCTATATGAAATTAATAAATAAAAAATAAAAAATATGACATGAAAACCTAACGTTGCTTTTGGTAACCTGTACTTTTTATTACTTGCACACTTCAAAGATGGAAGAAAATTGGTGAATAATTTGTTAGTGGTCTATGGAGAGATTGATTTGATATACTTTCTCTGCCTTGTGTTGAAACCAGCTACAAAAATTAGTAAGTTAGTACAAAAATTGCAGATGTCAGGGTGTACGTGGGAATAGGATGAAATGGGCCGGAGCTTGTCTTGACCTATTCTTTTCTATTTTTTTGTTTTTATAATTAAATTTAAATTTCATCTGTCCTTTTTATTTTTGCTCAGTTTTGCAGTGGGACAAGAAAGAGTCCAACTCTGCATTCTTTTATGAGTGAATAGTTTGTCCCATTCAGTACATTCTGTGGCTAATGTCACAGAAAAATGCTGTAGGAATTCAGTGCTTTTTAACTCAATTTTCATAAGCCACAGTTACTCATAGCTGGGATAAAGGGACTAATCTGATTCTGAATGAAGGTATGTGATGGATAAACAGGAGTATTTTTAGGGTTTTGTGGGGTACATAATAATAATGATTTCATCACCCTGATACAGGCTTTTCAAATTATGTTTTATTTCAAATTAGAGGAGATTATCCCCAAACATTTCTTTGGCATGTAATGAAAGAAAAATTTCATTTAACTGTTCATGTACTTATATATGCAAAATCATCTACATAATGCAGATGCCTTAAAAGCAGGAGAACTGGATTTGAGAGGAAACCTGTATTGTATTCTGATATCAACAGCAACTTAGATCACATTGGTATCACATCAGAATAATGTTTTACAGCCTCTGCCAATTTAAAAATCAAATTGATGCTAGATTTGTATAGAACAACACATTTGACTGACAGAAAAGGCTGTTACAGATGGATGTGATGCTCTATCCTTGTATAACAAGGGTTTTGACTGACAGTTTAACAATAGTACACTTTCTATCCCATATGTTCTAAATGATTATTATTACAGTGCTAAACATTTTTGCACTTGCTGTATATAGATAACATGCACACTTTTTGTGTAATAACATTCAAGAAGAGAGGGTTTCTTTTATGTCTTAAAGATGATGACAATTAATGAAGGCTCTGTCTGACACTTATAACCAATGTCAAGGATCGCTATTGTGGTGCATGGTAATGTAAAAACTATTGGGGTACTTAGCTTCCAGTGAAGGATCAGCATAACTCTTGACACATGATGTATGGTGGATGAAATAAATCTCCTTGGAGAGCAATAGAAATATTTCTTGAACTGAGGAGTACCCTTTCGGTTTTATAATCCCTCTTTTCAGCTTTGCAGTTCTTTGCATCACTGTAAAATGCAGTTTTAATCTGAAAAGTAACTGTTTAAAGTAGTACCTATTAATGCAGCAAAGTTGCTTCCTGTGCTTTGCAGTCTGTGTTTTTTCTAATATCAGACTTAAGATTCTTCTTCAGAACAATAGCTAGAGATAAGGAAGGTACACAGTTTTTTCTTATTCGTGTGTCTCATTTCTTTTGGGGAGACCATCTTTAATAAGTATGCTCATTATAAGATTTCCACTTTAAATCCTTGGCATCCTTTGTCCTGTTAGACCTTCACAGCATTATGTATACTAACTTGATTCTCAAAGCACAGGTGTCTCCGTTGTCTAGGTTTTCACAAGAGCAGGGACACTACAGTGTGTCTCCATTATATTTGATGATGATACAAAGATCAACATTAATACTGAACTTCTCTGGAAACTTCAGTTTAGTGTTGCATGCAACTAAGGAAGAAGGCATGCTCTTTTATGACCCTCCCAATGAAAAATAACATTAAAAAATTTGAATGAAAAAAATGGGACCACATTCATCAAAACAGGTCTCCCTCTTTCTGCTTATCTAGAATGTGAAAACATGATAAATACGAAGATTGCTTTTACAATATTGATCATTGTTTTTAAATTGGCTTACTGTGAAGGATATTTTTCTTAAATGACTTTGTATTTGGTAAAGGAATTAAGCAATTTTTTTTTTTTTTTTTTAACCTCATTATGTATGATCAGAGGGATCTTGGTATCTCAGATTTATTCAGTAAGATTTTAGTTTTCTGTGGAAGGACAAATTCAGTATATGTTTTATCCACCAACGGGATTATTTATTGGCTTGGGGCAGTGATGGTGATATTTCCTGCAGAGCACTAAAAAATCTTTAAAAAATATTTACCCCGTTACTGGTGGTGCCAACTCAACTCTTTGTCAGTTTTAGATATCATACCAGTGCTTTTCCAGCAGTGATTTATGACATGAAGGAAGGGATAAAAGTAATTTGGGAAATAATATTATCCAGTTAGAAAACGATCACTCAGAAAAATTGTAGTTTTATCAATATAAACTGCTAAGTTTTTAAGTGAAGCCAACTAAAAAAAAAATTCCATGATGTAGAATTATATTGATCTTCACATAGCTCATTGTGATAATACAAACATCTGCTACTTAATTGGAGAGAGCACTAACAATAATCATCTGTATAGGGGCCAACTTCTAGAGGTTGTTAAAGCACATGGCTTTGCTGACCACTGAAGACTGTTGAGATTGTCAACTCAGATTGAGCTCTAGTTTCTGAGCAGGATGGATTACATTGGTACAGAATTGTACTCTACCTCCTCTCAGGTGACCACATCTGTCTGTGTCCCTCTTGTTTAACACAGCTTTTCTTTCCCTGGTATCTTTTCTTATCTTGCTTAACCCATATTCTCACCTTACTTTTTGTCCTGACTTTGCTCTTTGTCCTTCATGAGCAAATACAGGTCTAAAATTGTCTCATAGTTTCTTCCCCTTCTGCTGGTGTGTGGTTTGTTTTTTTTTTGTTGTTCCCCCCCCCCCCCCCCCCCCCCCGACCTTTTGTATCATTGTTCCAGTAGCAGTTGTATTTCTAATCTACCTAATTGTCTTTGGTCTTTCTTCCCTCTTATGCTTCTCTCATCTGTGAACTCTTTGGTGCTCAATTAGTGAAGGAACAAAAGGCACAGAAGGAAATGTTCCCTTGCTGTCTTTTCTTGTCTTTGGCATTGTAAAAGCTTGGAACAGAGAAAACTACAAAGGGCTGGATTAGGTCCTTCATCTCCAGTTTGGAGAATACTCAGTAGGGATATTTTCTTTTAAGAGAGTTTTGCTTTTGAGATGAACTTTCTGCTGAGCATATGCAAAATATAATTTGCAGCAATTTGCAACTTAGCCAAAGGTGGGACAATTTTTGCAGGGTTCATGAAGGCACAGTATTGAGACAGTCCATTGCACATGCCTTATTTCAGAGCTTTGTGTTTAATTGTGATGAGGTTCACGCTTTCAAGCAAAACATTTCCTCACTTTTAATAAGGACAAAGCATTTCCTGTCTACTTCATTTTTTTAAGTGGATGTAACATTTTTCTTGACATCCATATGTGTAAATCTTTCCCTGGTTTAACAAAAATGAAAAATGCAGTCTGGGACAAGCGTAAAAACATGCCAGCCAAAAAGTAAGGATTTGTCACTCGGGGGGCTGAAATACTAGGTTTTAGAATTGGGCAAATTCTGATGTCTTTATGTGCTGTACCACGAACACCACTTATGAATATGTACAAGGGAAACATACACACATTTGTCAAGTTACCTTATTTCTCTAATTTAAAAAAAAAATAATCTCCTTAGCAGAGACATTTCCTCTCAGAATAAAGACCTGATTCTAGTCTCACAGATAATATTTAATTTGCAAGATAGCGTAATGAAAATATGTTAATAGCTTTTTCAATAAGTTAATAGCTTTCAAGTTCATACTAATTAGTTTGTTAAAATATTCTATTGGTAAAATACTTCCTTTTTTCCACAGTAGAAGTTAAAAATGTAGCGCAGTCTTATAGGGACCATCTTGCCAATAGTAAGGGCAGAATGAGAAGTAGTGTCAAAATTGTTAGAAAAAAAATAATTAGCCAAATGACTGTTGAAGGAAGCTGCCGTAGTGTCCTGGTTCAGGCTGGAATAGTGTTCCTGTTCATTTTAGTAGCTGGAGGAGAGCTGCAGCACCCTGAGACCCCAGGGGCTCCCCAGGGCCCAGTGCCCTCACCTGTGTGCGGGGGTGGGGGGAGCACAGCTGGAGGGCTGGGCCCCGATTGGCTGATATCCCATGTCATGTGACTTTGTGCTCACTATATAAAGGCAGGAGAGGGCTGGGAGGGGCTGCCACTTCTGGGAATGTGGCTGTGGTGCCTTTGTGTTTGGGATTGCTGGCTGGGAGCAGGTGGGTGTTGAGCAGCTGTATGGTACATTACCTGCTGATGCTGCTGTCAAAGTGTTGTTCTGTCACTGTTATTAAACTGTTTTTATCTCAACCCGTGAGTCTCCCTTTGCCCCTCCGATTCCCTCCCCATTCCCAAGTGGGGGGAGGGTGGGTGAGCGACTGTGTGGCATTTAGCTACTGAGTAGACTCAAACCACAACACGTAGTTATCATCAAAGATAACTTTCTGACATTTTACAGAGAAATCTGCAAGAGTGTGGGAGTGGATCCTGCAGAGAAAGTAAGTGTTCTTGAGAAGGAGGATGTGAAGGCAAGCTTCTCATGGTGGCATGCTTGGTCCCAGCTATCTCGTGTTCCTGACTACCTGAAGTGGCCCATTCTCTGCCCATCCTTGGTGGTGAGAGCGCCGTGGAATTAAAGCATACGTCCTCATGTTGAGAAGATAACCCATATCTCTCATTTTCCATGTTAATACTCTGTTTTTAGAGTAGTGCAATACTTCGTTCAGTGATAAGTAATGAAGCATGTTTGTGATTTCCCCCTCTACCCCTCTGCCTTTGGTATCATATGTCCACTATATCCTGCCACTCTGAAGTCCAGCTTTTTGCTACCTCCTTCTGTCTTTGGTATCTTTTAGTAGTATGGTTAGATCTCCCTAGGGCTTTCTAAAGCTTTACCCCTTATACCCTCATACGTGAATCCCACTGCAGTTTTTCATATTTCTTTCTCATGTCCTTTTGAAAACATATGCTTGTACCACCTTCAGCTTCCTTTTACTTCTAACTGGGTAAAAGGCATCGTGTGCTCTGGCTTACTCCAAACAAAGCTTGTGCTTATTCCAAAGAATTCATGTGCTGAATGGCCTGCTGGCTGTTGTCAAAGTGAATAACATCTAAAGTCTCCCTGTTCCACAATCAGTCAGAGAATTAAGAGAGATTATTCCCACCTTTCTAGCCCTGGCCCTCCCCATTTACTGAGTACCAGAACAGCTGTAGTATCTTTGGGAACTCAGTTGCACTCAAATTTGGTAGAACTAGGTCACTGGTTTAAAATTTAAGGGAATGTAGTCAATGAGACAGTCTAGAGTTAGGGAATTTTACTTGAGATAATTTATTGTAAACCAACTTTGATCACTGTTCTGAGTCTTGAGAATAAGAAAATGACAGGCAATTAGACACATGTAAACACCTGGTCCATCCTTGCCTCAGTCCAACTGCACTTATTTTGCCATGACTTGTACTCAGTCCCTGCAGACAACTCTGGTATGGTGATGGGCAGCTAGGAGGTTGAGGTGGTCTGTGTGATGGTTTCCATCTGCTAATCCACGTCAGTGGTTCCTGGCTGGATCACCTGTGGCCACAGGTAAGCCGCAGTCCCTTAGGGCAGTCCCTGCCCTGCTGGGCTTTGCCCACAGTCACAGTCCCTTGGGCATGTCCCTACTGCCCCATCCCCACCAAATGTGTTTCCAGCCTCTCACTCCTGCCTTTCTTTATCTTAAATATGTCTGAGCAGGGATGCTGTGTGATTCTCTGGTTGATCGAGGGTTTTTCCCACCATTTTTATATCGTTTGGGACAGGCTGGAGGCAGTTTTGACTGGCACATGTCAGTTTATGACCTCCTCCCATATAGGTCACCACTGCATCTCCTGCTACTTAAAGCCTATAAAATATGCTCATTTACAGCTAAGTAAAACAAGATGAATGAATAGACAGATAACGTGCAACTCTTGTTTCCATACAAAACTATGGAGAAAAAAGGAGGGCACTGATTCTTCCTTTGCTGTTTTTTTTCATGGAAGGCAAGGTATTTGCGTTATCAATGATGGGATGAATGAGATGCTTACTATGAAGTGAGAATTTTTTCTGTGAATTTTAGACTTATATAGGCATCTAATAAGAGTGTTCCTTTTAGAGTGGTATTAGATAGGAAAGACCAGCAAAGAAATTGCATCTGAGGTCCTGTCTCATATTTTTAATTAGTGGTTCTTTCATACAGTACAGCTGTTATAATTCCTAATTAAGCAATTAACTGTACTTGTTGGGTAAAAAAAAAATAAATTAATTTTGAGACTTAGGTTCATAGTCCCTAGGAATATGAAGATCTGGTCAACACGTGACTTTTCTTGTTAAAATTCTAGCTTTCTGTTCATTCAGACTTCTCTCAAATGGCCTACTTTATTCTGACTACTGTAACACTTCAGAAAATGTTCTTGCTCTTTCTGAACAGAGTGTCTCATTTTCACATTGGTTACAATTGGTTAGGTCACTTTGCTTTTATATTTTTATCCTAATAGCATTTTTCTTCTTGTTCTAGAAAATAATTCTAGAAAGTATTTCTTTCTGTTCATCATCATAAGGTTTCAGCATTTTTTCAGTGATTTAATCTTCAAACACAACTCTGTATTATTACCAGTTTCATGTGAAATTTGTTTTGGTCAAACATGATACTGTTTTAGCTCACTTGTAGGAAATTTATAGAATCCAACGTTGTATAGGACTTTGATTTTTAAAATATTCATATAATAATTATTCATTATTTACTTTATGTTAGTGTTCTGCAGAGGAGACAAAATACTGTTCAAATGGGGAAAAGGATGGATCCGTAGAAAGCTATAAATACTATATTTTCACTGTGAGTTAAAAAAATAATTTCACTTCTTCCAGTCTTTGTGTCAGCCATGAGTTTAAGGAAGGGGTTGAATGAGGCAAAGAAGTTCGTGTAGCAAACAGGGTTAGAATTATACAGGGAGTTAAAATTTGTCTTGGTAAGCTTCCAAAAGCTATACCCTAAAGGAAACCATGTTGTTAGTGTGTTACAGAACCTTTAACCTCTAGTTCAGTCTAAACTTCTAATAAAAGTAAGGAAGCTTGCCCTTTTCCTCAGAAGTTCCTTGAGGCTACATTTTAAACATTTTGATTCTGTTTAGTTGTTTTTATTTCAATACATATTAACTTACATGGGCATGCTTATTAGGAAAATTAGTAAAAAAAAAAAAGATGAAATAATGTTGAAAGATGAGGAACAAATTAATATTCCAGCTCATGGTAAATGCCAAAATTTTGAATGAGGTGATCCCTTTTTAGTGTTATGGGCTTAATTTTTCTTTTATTTTCAATTCATGTGCAAATAAGACTATTTCAGTTCTGTATTAATGATCTAAGTGATCAAAATAGACTTTTGCTTCCAACAGCTGAATATTTTGAAGGAATCCAATGACAAAGTTGCTCAGTCCAGTGATACATTTTTGAAAGCAGATAAGTAATATAATTTTTCCAGCTTTCTGGTTGCTTGTTATTCTATCTTTCTACTCCTGTGTTCACTGTATATTTTTTGCCCATATGTTTCTCCATAAGCTTTGGGTTTACTGATTCTCCAAAATATTTTCTAAATTGAATTATCTTCCTCAGCCCACTGTGACTGAGAGAAAAAAGAAAGCTGATTTAACTAAAGAAATTTAAGGAAAGAGTTAATTAAAATTTACAGAAACCTAGAAGAGATTTCTAATAGTAGTCTCCTGCATCTGATAGAACGCTAAGCAGATTGATGCATGGTAGGTGAAGTTAGGCAGATTTAGATAAGATTTAATTTTATAGTCAGGGTACTTAACCAGTGGAACAAATGGTATAGGAATATGATGGGCTCTTTAGAGCCTGAAGTCTTTTAAATTGGAATTGGAGGTCATTTAATACAATAAACTGTTGCTTTAGCAGGAGTTTATAGATTTAATTTGGAATCGTATAATTCTGTTGTCTGTGTTATTCAGGAGGTCAGCATAGTTGATCATAATGTTTTCCATAGCCTTATGTTCTATAAATCTACAATTTGAGCTCTTAGCCATGTGAGAAAGAGCAAAATACTGGATTAGCAAGGAAGGTAAAGGAAGAACACAGTGGACCCGGACATGAATAATACTCTGATGGAAGACCTGTCATTTATGTATTAGATATCTACTCAGAATGATGTTCCGTAGGTGCAGCACTCAATTAGCTAATGGGAGGAAGATGTTCAAGTTGAAAATAGGAGGTAGGAGGAAATTTTAAAAGCGTATCTGCACTTTGCAATGCAAAAGTAATTAGGCCATGTGCAGCATGCTACTAATGAAGTTATTCTGTTACTGGGACTGAAGCTAGTGTTTCTATATAGTATTTTAATATGCTATGTAAATATACTAGCTGACTTAGTGCTAGTTCAGTTGTCTCTAACATTAACACTGCATTGCATGGCTTCAGTGTGCCCTTGGAGTTGCAGGTGGCTTTCTTGGAAGGATTTTATTTTTGAGGAACTTCTGTTTGTGCAAGGAAGAAATGTCAATTAAATGTATAATGCATTTTAATTTCTTTTGGAACAACTGCATTAATATTTTGCTAGGGAATTCTTGCTTTTAGCTAGAGTTCATTAGTTTAATTTCTTAATGGATTTTGTTCACCTACCTCATATAGAAGCCTTTGTGCTTATGCTGTCTCTGACAGACAAATTCACTTTAATTACTGCTGGTCAAGTCAACAAAAAGGAGTAACCAGCTAAAAATAATGCTAACATTCGTTCATATGACTCTGTCTCTCATATTTTGACTCGTGTGCAGTTGGTAGGTGTATAGACTACGAGTATAGTTAACCATACCTGTTTTATCTTTTTAGAGTGAAAAGGTTTGATTGTGAAGGTAAGATGACTACTCCAGCATCTCTTCAGCCCCTTTAGTATGTCCTTCTCTAAAAAGAAAGCAAAGTGCCTGGGCTACAGGTCAAAAGAAGGCACTTGCTTCACCCTTTATTTACAGCCTGAGCATATCTGTTTTTATTAGGGCATCTGCATGGTGTAATTAAACCTTTGCTTTGTTTCCTGTGGCTAGGTATACAAAAATAACCACCTTAATGAAAGATGGGAAACCTGGCCTGTTAGTTCACAGTTCAACAACAGAGATGAAGGATGGAGTGTAAAGTAAGGGAAAAGAGGTTGGTGCTCAATACTGGCATCACTGAACAGTGCTTCAACTTCATCTTGTGTCATTCTTCTATGCTGAGAAAGAGAGAAATGCTCCTGTCCTCCGTGGGAGGTGCTTTGTTCTCCTGAAATGGAAGTCTATGGCAGCAGAGATTAGAGGCAGCCATCCGAGCCCTTGAAGAAGAAGCAGCTGTCAGCTGCAAGAGGCAGTATCTTTTCAACAACCACTTCCTCCTCTTGGAGGCAGCAAGAGTTGATACTCAGCCAGGTCTTGCAGCTTCTCAACCACGTATACATGTGGATAAAGCAAGAGGTGAATATGGGATAATGGGTGTTTTTAGAACAGTCTTAAAAAAAGAAAGAAAAATAAAAAGTCTTATATTTGCATGAAGGTAGTAATGCTTCCCTCTACATATAATTGTAATATGATTTCCTCAAATTAAATTTTCAAAACGAAGAGCTAAAAAAACCAGGAATCTAAAAAGTGAGTGAAATATGATAAACAGGCAAATTGTTCTTCATCTGAAACAAATTTTATCATGATTATGAATTACAAGATAGAGTGTGCTATCCAAGTGCCATACAATTTGTCAGAGTTCTCTTTAGCTCTACCTGTGTTGTATAAATTCTGGCTGAGCTGACAAGTACCATATCGCTCTTGGGCATGTCTGATGTTTCTAACCTGGGACAACTTTCTAGAGCTGTAGGAGTTAGCTTTGCCAGCTGATGGGCACAGCTGAAACTCCTCGAAGGCTGATGCCTTTGCGTGCATGTGTTGATCCAGGTAAGTTTAAAGTTAGATCTGTGAGATGACTCATATTTTGATGTCAGAAAGTATTTCTCTTTTGCTTGTTCTCAATTTACTGTTTACTTAGTGATATCCAGTGATGGTGCTGCTTAAAATGTCCTCCACACAGTGACAAGATGCACTCCTAATATTAGCTGTTTATGCTTTTTGCCACTAATGTGTTGTAATGTCGAGGGATATGGTGTTGGTGAAGGATTTAGGAAGATAATGCACCACATAAACAAACAGTTCACCTGTTTTAACCCTGAAGTCTGGAAAAGTTTAAAATGTAAAAAATATTGGAAAGAATTCCAAAAATAAAAAAAAAAAAATAGGTCCTTCTATTGAAAGGAAAAATAGCTTGAATACTAAAGGTTAAAATTTTAATTTAAACTTCAAATACATTTTGAATTTGCCAGTTAACTTATACATATACAAGTAACATACATATGTTCATCTTTTTGTATGTATGTATTACTTCTGTGACTTATATTTGGAATTCAAGATGTATCCATGGTGCAAAATCAAGAGTGGAAAATAGGGCAGTATATAGCACAATATTTTTATTCTTTAGTGTCAAAACCAGACATGGCTAGTGTATTTATTATAATTTCTGTGCTTAAAATGGTGACATTTGTTGTTCTTCTTAATATTGTAAAAATAAGATAAACAATTTTCAAGAAGTACTTAATCTTATGCATGCAAAGCCAGACTTTTTGCTAAATGTTGCCATATGTTGTGAGTAATTAAATATTTATTTTTTTGTTTTACTCATCTTCTGTGGAGCACATAATTAGCAATATGTGGTAATTGGGAATAAGTACTGTTAAAAAAACAGTATAACATCCTAGTTGTTTTGCTTTCATTTACCCTTCACAGGTGGTAAAACAGAAAAGATAAATTTAGCTAGTTCCTTTTGGATTTTAATTTTTATTCAGTTTGAGTTTATTTGGTATTTTTATAGAAGTTTGGTTTAGTAAACTTCATGGTGTTTTTGTGCAGATAGCTAAAGCTTTTTTACCTGTATTACTGTTATTTTAGTATAATTACAAGATTTATTTTAGGAGTTCTAATGTTTCTTTCTCTATTTCAAACATGATAGTAGAGATAATCTCATTGTGCACCTATTTTGTAAATTTTTTAATATTAATTTGAGATTTTGTTCTGGATTATTTCAATTGTCTCACATCTCATTTCTTTTAGATACTTTTTTAAAATACTGGTTTTTAAGCTTTCAAATGGAAGTAAGAAATAGTTTTTATCAATTTCTCATATACAAATGATATATGTATGTAATTAAGTTGAATTTTTTATGTATTTAGTTATATATGCAGTATTGTTTAGAAAATATATATATATATATTTTTTTTTTTTGTGCTTTGCACTGTATGAGAGGAGTATGTAACATTAATCTACACTTACAGTGAAAACAAAGTATCTTGAGAAGTATGGAAATAACCATGTTTATAAAATTTTAGAATTTAGACCAGATACAGTAAAGTCTGTGGCTGTACGGAGAAGTATTATATTCCAAATTGATAACTATTGCATATCTACTATGTATGGAGATATTTATATTCTGGAATGATAATGGCCATGGACAAACTTCTAGTGATACAAATCCATTGGTAATTTACATTATGTAAACAAGTTGGAAGTATGTGTGCCATGTGCAAACTTCTGTGAGCTACGCCAGGAAGGGATCTAAATTGGCCTATGCTAACAGATTAATTCTCCCTCTGTGAATATAAAAGGAAGCAAAGTGGAAAACAATGTAAAAAACATGTTAGCATCGCTGTAAAAAGCATAAATTATTTTTTAAATTTTACCTGCTCTATAAAGAGGCAAAAGAATCATGACTTGGTTTTATAGTATTTAATTCAATATTTTGAAAAATTTTCAAAGTAAAGCCTTTATATTTAGGTAATTGAAATCAATCAATTCAAAACCCATAGATTTGTACTGCTATTAAATAAAATGCAGTTCAAAAAAAGTAAATTTCTTACTTTTACGTGTTTCTAATATGGCATGTGCCTTTTGATGAACAATGAAATAGCACAATCATGGGAATAACAGAGCCCTTTAACACGAACGTTTAAAGTACCACCTCAGGTAAAACAAAAAAGTGAACCCAAGAATCTGGCAGGTGTTCAGCAAGGTGTGACTGTGATCTGACAACTCTGCTCATTTTCTCAAAGCTGGTAGGATATTGTAGACAGCCTAGAATTGCTTTGAGTGATGAGGATAAGACAGAGGTAGATACTGCTTAGATGATTATTGTAGCTGAAAGAAACTGTCATCAACATACAGCTTGAGAAAACTGGGTTGAGATTTTGCAGAATTAATTTTCATCACTTTGAGATGCATGTGATGCAGCAGGATTTAACAAATGCTGATTTTTCACAAATACAAGCCATACTAAAAACCAGAAGCACTGAGGTGAACTGCATACCATTTTGAAGCTGTTTGTATTCTACTAATGGTACCCTTTTATCAATGGTACACAGTAGCACAGCCTGAGAACCACTGATGTGAGAGAAATTACATGGTTGGGCCTCAAAATTATTTCTTTTACTTGCTGTTGATCTTGCTATGAACATTTTCATTCCTAAGTAGGATTTGCTCTGCTAGTCTTAAATGATGAGTAAAGAAAGAGTGGGAGCTTTGGAACCAAACCATTTGGCACTAGAGGTATGTGAGGATTGCTTAATGTGTGGATTGAGGACATGAGACAATTACAAAGTAATAGACGTTACAGATGGAAAAAGACCTGTTAGGTCATCCAGTCTGTCTCCTTACAAATTCAGGACTATTCCCTACAGAACATTTTCCAGCACTTCGTCCAGTTTGGTTTTAAATATCCCAAATGATGGAGATTCCACTACTTCCCTTGGGATGCTTTTGTACTGCTTTGCAGATCTCATTGCCAAGTAGTTTTTCATGATACTCAGCTGCAGTTTTTTCTTTACTTGCCTGGTTTTTGCTTTTTATTTTATTACTCCTTGTAATTTATTTTTCTTTTCAAAGTAATTATTTAATAATTCTAAAAATCAATCATATAAATGTTATGTATAATTACTAGTATCACAGTGGCTGTCTGTGATATCTCTTAATCCTATGTAGTAAAATTGTGTATTTTTAATTTTCAATATTTTTTTCTTTACATATCAACACTGTCAGCTCTCTAATCACTTCCATTGGCCTTTCCAGTACACTTACTTGCTTACACTTACTTTAGTACATGTGAATACCTCTTCATAATGAACTTTTACCATTTCCTGGTAGACAGATAAAATGTTAGAAAATACTTAAGGTGCATTGGTACGGACCTGTGATTAGGATTTCCATGTTGTTTCGAAGATGCATAGGGACAGTGCAACAAAGGGAAGAAGGAGTAGTCATAGTTTAGCTCTTCTGAGTGTTCGTGCGTGTACCTTAGTGGTATTCCTTTGTAACAATATATAAGTGATGTAGAAGTAACTCCTGAATGCATAAATTACTTTTTGCTGAAGAACTCCAGGTATAAGCTTTACAATTACAACATACAAATGTAGGTTGCCACTGTTACAGACATGTATACTGATGCTGTGGCATTAATTTGAGAGTGACAGTGTTTCCTGATTGTTAGCTCTTTTCCCACAGTCTTTTTGTGATGCTGGTGTCAAGCATAGTAACTCATAAGGGAGACTATCTGTGTTTTATCTTTAAATTTAGTACAGACACCAGTGCACACATACATTTACTATTTGGACAGGTGATTAATTCATTAGGTTAAATCAGCAGTTTGACCAGTTGCCATGTGGCTCTTAAAATACTGTTGTCCGTTATATGACATTAAGAACTGTATAGATGTTTTGGTGTGAGGTATCATTAGGGAGTGGGGGTCAGGCCAATCTGAGATTTACTAAACCTTTTCTTAGAAGTCAAGTAAGAATGTCTTTTCTTTCATTGCCATTACGTTGATGTGTTAAAATTAGAAAATCCTGACATTTAACTTCTAAAAATCAAAAAGGCAGGAGGAATGAAGGGTCTGTCTCCCTCACCAGGTTTTGGACTCTTTCTTCTTGCAAAACTGTCTTCCAGAGCTGTGAATTAGTCTGTTCTGAAAGGAAGATGTCCCCGTGTAAGCCACGTCATTGGTTTCTTGATGCAGCCTGGCATGAGTTTCTCATGTTTTTTCTGTTTCCAAAGATGTTGTTTACATTTTACCTTAGTCAGGTTTGATTTTCATACGATTAAGGATTCTAATACCAAACTTATTTTCATATTATTTGTGCACAGAATGGACATGCTATGTAGAAATCAACAGGTCCATATACAAGGATTCCAAAACCCAAACCCATATCACAAGAGTCTGAATTATCTATATGATGCTGCTGATCTGATCTCATTGAACTCTGTGAATTATGTATTAGTGAGTTAGCTATCTGAAACTCTCTCTCTGACTTAGGCACAAATGATGACACAGATAGTGAAATATGTGGTTTGAATGGCAGGCATTAATTTTGTTTATCTCCAGTTCATGTGTACAGAGCTTAATGTATCTTAATTGGGAACACTAGAGACTTTAGTCTGTTTTCAGTCAAGAGGAAGTCTTTTCAGTGCAGTTGAAAAGGAACAAGCTTTTCTTGAAATTCAGAGCAGGATGCATTTGACCACCCCTGAGGATGCAACATGAAGCGTGGCTGCACTTTCTGATACATGTTATTCAGGGCTTACATGGCGTTAGATTCATAAAGTTGCTTAACCAAAGATCATGCCCTAAATCCAATAAAGGAATACCATAGTTTGTGAACAGTGCCCTACCAGTGTGCATTGTATTATCCCCTGAGAAATAACCGTGATGCTACATCAACCTTCTTTTATGCAATGTTCCTTAAAGAAAAAAATATATATATAAATGCAAAAAATTAATTCAGCCTTCATGTCACGTAGCATACTGCCATACCCAGCCCAACTCATCACTGGAGAGATTAGATAGTATTTTTATTTAAGACAAATGTAGGAGGCAACCAAGAATGCATGTGTTCTTTGAGCTCCATGTTCTGAAGTTCTTAATTCTAAGGGGTGACACAGGACATTGGATAATTGTCATTACCTGGATGGAGATGATAAGTATGACACATGTTGACAATCATACTGCTTCTAACAGCAGAGAGTATGTTTCTCGTGGGCAGTCTGCTTAGCCTTCTCAGCTCTCTTTACAGTGACTGAATTGGGAACACATTATTTACTGCTGTCTTCTTCCTGCAAACCAGAAAGTAAATTCTGCTGTGTTCATGTAGAAAAGGAGTTAATTTTTATGAAGCCAATGTTAATTGTAATAGCAGTTAGGCCTCCATTTCACAGTCACCTGGGTCAGACTTTGTTCCATTCATGCTCTTGAAGTGGGTCATACTATCCAAACAATAAAACTAAAATCATTAGGATTTTGTCCAGCACAACGTGGGTGGTTTTTTTCACTGCTGGAGAATGTAATCAGTTTGAAGGGTTTTGTTCATATGTGAAAATTGGAGATGCATAGAGAAGCTCCAAAATCCTGACAGGAGGCAGAACTATCTGCTCCATCAGCCAACTGAGGAAACTCCTTTTTATTGGATATTTTGGAATTCTTTCCAGGATAGCTCATGCATTTGCGATCACCATGGCTTTGTTCAGCATCTCTGATGAAGGTAAGGCCACCACCTCATACAGCCTATATTAAAAAAGCCCATAACACAACACTGTAAAGAAAAAAAAAAAAAAAAAAAAAAAAAAAGTAAGGTCTTGAACAGTGAATACCCTGGAATGTTCCTACTGTGTGGCTGAATATATCCTTGAAAATGGTAGCTGTTATCATACTTCTATCACCTTTCCAGGACCAGTATGGTATCTTTGCAACTGATTGTCTCTGTGTATGTTCCACTTCTTTCTATCCCCAGATGTTACAGAAATGAGAGTGGGTTTGCTGCAAGTTCCTGGAGAATGGGTCTTTTCTACCCCTTCCCTAAACAGAGTTGACATTCATGAATGTTACCTTGCATCCTTCAGGCCATAATTCTGTTATAACACCTATGTTACTTGAAAAAGGGATGTTATAGTACAGAAAGCAAGTTTGAAAGTCCTCACTAAGTTGAAAGGACTTAGTTTTCTGTTTGATGTTGACAGGCACAGTATTTCAGTTATGTGCCATTGGAGGGATTATTATTATTAAATTAATTGCTGATCATGTCCTAATTTTCAGTGATTTGATCAATATTAAGTATGTAATTTCTCTTCCAAATACATGCTCCAGTTCAGCATTCTGGGTACGTTTGACTGTAATTGGAATTTCCCTTGTGTTCTGCCAGTGAAAATGGTTCAGTGACCCAGGAAGGAATTTTGTATGTCCGTGTCCTCCTCCCATTACCCTGTAATTTTTAATTAAATGGCAATTGGTAGTAAGTGGCCATTAATCTTCTATCACAAATGTGTGCATGCACCATGCATGTTTGAATGCAGACTACAACTGCTTCAGTGATGTCTTCTCATCTACTTTGTCTTCCAGAAATCATGATGCTGATTTGTCTTGTTGAACATATATATCCAGTTATTCCTAAATATATAAACAGTTCTGGACCAGGCCTTCATGCTATTCTGGCGCAGTTACGACTTGATTTTATTAGCAGTCTGATCTCAAACCCACCCACAAGCTGGAAGTCATAGAGTAATGTGTTATCTGAAGCAGACCCACTTCCTGATCCATGATATGTGCCAGAATATACATCTGAACATGGAGAAAGAAATACAAAGTCCATGTCATGTGAGTCTTGTTTGAAAGATTACAAAAAAACAAAACCAAAACCAACCAAGCAAAACAAAACAACAAAAAACCCCAAACAAACAAACAACAAAAAAACCAAACCAAAACAAAAAAAAGCCACCCTTAAAATTCTGAAGTGGAAATTACAGATGTGTACCAAAAAAAAAGTGAATTAACTTGCCACCAACAATTTGTGTGAACAAGTATGAAGTGTTACTTTCTTATACTACAAGCTTTAAAAAAGACTTCTAAGATGCAACAGTCATGGCTGCCAATCCTGCTTTGAACCATTGCAGTTTTTCTTTGCAATTTTACCTTTTTCTGTTCTGACTCATTGACTTCTCGCATCTGCTGTGTTCCTTCTAAGTGAGCTGCAAGCTGCCAGCTTCTAATGCTAGGCAATTTTCTTGCTGCAAAACCCTGTCTCTCTGTCAGTTCTTATTTAATGGGGCACAATTATTAAGCTTAATTATACTTACAGCCCTTAATTACACTCAGGTGCAATTCTGTCTCAAAGTTCCATGTCATGGTGGACCTGATTTGTGGTTCTGCATGAACTAAAATTCTTAGTGATGGTGTCTTGTGCTTTAATTATGGACTGAGCTAGTTCTATCCTTTTCCAATTTAACACAGTTATATTAGTATAGAATATTGATGTCCAGTGCAAAGTATTTGTGTCACATGTGTGGTTTCTTTTTCTTCATCTTCAGGAAACAGTCCTGCTGTAAACAGCAGGATCATTTTCCATAACAATCAGGACAACAATTTAAGGGTGTAATTTCGTAGTTAGCTTAAAGCAATTGCTTACTGTCTTTCCTTCCCTTCTACACAGTAACAGAGAAGATTGCTTATCTGTCTAAAAGTCCAGGAAAATGAAAATCGGTATTCTTCATGTCGGCACATGATGACTGCTGCAGCTCAAGAATTTTCTGGAGCACCTTCTAGAACACGAGGATTGCAGTTTTTTTAAGGCAGCACACCTATGATCAGTTTAATCTACGATGTGCAGATTCTCAGTGTGTCCCCTCCTACAGAGTTTATCCTTTTCGATTTTGAGAAAAATACCCAACTAGATACTACTAGCAATAGGTGCCTCTGGATTCATATTATTATTCTCTTAATTAAATATTTTGTTGTAGGTTACATTCAACCATTTCCTTGCAACTCCTCCGTACCCTGTTTAGATATGGGATGAACGCACTGATTATAGCTTCTGTGTAATTGTATGGTAAATAAAAGAGAGTATTATGTGTATTTCTGCAGCCTTTCAAATATATTGAGATTTGAGAAACTTGTATGCGTGTGCTTTCCATAATATAATCTGAAATCTTGGAGCAGTGGAGATAATGTCCCTGACTATGCACATCAGCAAATACAATGCTTTTAGATTCTGTGGTTGTTGATGGTTGTAGAGGGATTCCTGCACTTGATTAAATCAAATAAACCTTTTCTGTGAAAAACACAATCTCCGTTCTTGATATCTGTGCTTAAAATCTGTAGGTAGAAAACCTGCTCACTGTTACTCATAGCAAAATACTGCCCCACATATCTGTGCCCTTCCTCCCCACCTTTGACTGGTACGTCCAGCGCTCTTTTGATATTGTTTATCTTTGAACCTTTTCTGAATTGAGGGCCAAAGAGAGAGATAATCCCTAAAGTATATGCCTATATTCCTTCTCACATTTTTTTTTCTTTTGTCACCTTTTTAGTTTCTTGGGAAAGTGTTAGAATTCCCCGTGAATGTATGTGAAATAGCCTGGCATCCACAAATCATTTGGTTGCACCTTGTAGTCCCCACCCTGGAGGTTGAAGTGTACTTGAGCCTGGTCCTTCTGCTCCATCCTTATAACCTCTATCTGGCAAAATTCTCAGGTATGTGGTGGTACCATTTACATACTTTAAGTTTTGATCTGTTGTTAAATATTTCTGTTATTAAGAACAGAAAATGGGCTAAAAAGAGAGATTTCTTATATATTCCAATTGAATTATCATCTTTTGCATCTAATTGTCAAATTCTTTTTTCACCTGAGAGAATTTTCCCAACAGATTTTTTTCATAACTGTGCTGTGCACATTACTCATGGCTGATTTTTTTTAAATCTTGGTATCTTTTTCACAAGATGGAATTTGATAGGTCTAATTTTCAGTGGATGAACATGAAAATGAAACCAGAATTTCTTGTGTTTACAGAGACTGCTAGGATTTTCAGTAATGATGACTTAGGGTCCATAAGTATGTGTGGCTTAGAAAGTGATTAATATACAATGTTTTGACAGATTTTGCTTACTGTTACTGAAGTTGTTGATGGCTGGTGGTTACTGTAAAGGTTAAAATAGTTATTTTAATATGGTTTGGTGAAGGAATCTGTAGAGTAATTTCTCTGCAAGTTTCAATTTCTGCTGAGTTTTTTTTTTTTTTTTTTTTTAATAAAATATATTCTTTTTGAGTATGCATTAATACTGAGAGATGAAATGAAGAAAATAATTTGACCTTTCACTGTTGAAAGCATAAATATTTATCATTTTCTTCAGTAATGTTTACTGTATTTGAAAAGGATTAAGTGAATAGTAATATTGAAGACCTATAATGGGTGGCCTTTTGACCTATGGTGAACTATAATTGTTCTTTCTTAGTTAAAACACTTCCACATTGTTTGTAGGGTTTTCCAGTATAAATTCAGCCAGTTTAAAGTGCATCAGCACTTCCCTACCACCAGGGAAAGACAGCATCCTTTCAAGAGAGCTTGACTGGATGATAGGAAGCATTACATAGCATAGGACTGAGAAATTACAGTGCTAATGAGCTACTCTCTTCAGTAGTACTGAATTAATTCCCTTCTTCCCCATATCAACGACAAGGGAGATCTCTCCTTAGCAATAACAAACAATAAATTATTGGTGTAGGTTATTATCAAATAATTTGTGGTTATGGATCACCTAAAAGATGATTCTTGGTCAGAAATGCTCAAAAGACTCAAGAAGAAAGAAAGGCCAATGCTTCACCTGTATCATGGTGCTTCACCCTCAGAATTCATTTGCATCCAACCTGCTCACACAGCTGAATTGCTCTGTAGTTTGCCTTTGGTTATTATCTTCTGTGAAGCACAATGGGAATGGCTACTTGTAGGAGTGATGGAAAGGGTTAGCTGCTGCCACCAGTGTTATTCATCTGCCTTTCATCAGTTGCTAGAGTTTGATATGTTGTCAAGAAAGATGTCAGCCAAAAACTAGCTGTGGGCTGAATAAATTACTCTGAGGAAGGCAGTCTGCTCTTACCTATTTCTTTGTTGTTTACTCCTCAGTTATGGAAGGGGATTAGATATTTACTGTGCACACAGAGTACGGTTGAACTTTATAAATCAGATGTTGTCAGGACTCAGTGAATTTATTGTGCATTTGCAGATTGACTGCTGTGTGCATATTTGTGTAGAAATGCAGCCAGGGGGACTCAAACCTGGGAGAAGATAGGATGTCAACTGAATTCAAAGTTGCCACTTAAATCTTGTTCTAGGAGAATATTACTCTTCAATATACTCAACTACAACATTAGACAGAAATTTTTTCTGCCCATGACTGACTGCTCTTAGAGGCTTCTTCTCCTCAATCCCACTGATTTACTCCACTGCAGGTGTTTGGCTGTCTCTAGCAGTCCATCTATAATTTAATGGGAAGCCTGAGCTTGTCCTCTTTTGGTCTAAAATTTGCAAAGAAAGTCCAGCTTCTTAGCCCCAATACTTAACAGCACAGCTTGGTTTTGAAACTTTTACTTACACTTGGTATGCTGTAGTTGTTAGCAGAATGTTAGAACATACATATTTTATTGACTGGAACTGCTTTCAGTATCGCGCAATCCTCAAGGAAAAGTTAAAAAACCCACAACAAACATAAACCTCAGCAGTCACAAAAAATTAGTCTTCATAGGTAAAACTCCCAACCCTATGTGTGCCCCTTAGCCCACCTGCCTTTTTTTCTTATGTGATGATCTACTTTCCAGATGGGCCATTTTGCATGTGCAGGTGTGCTGTTGCTTAGTTCAAAGTCCTCTGAGCATGGGATTCAGCAGTTGGCTACTGCCTGCTTAACCCTTGACTCTCCCTGATCATGTTTGAACTTGCTGTGAGTAGGATTTCAGTTGGATTTTTAAACATGATTTCTGGGAAAAAAAAAAAAAAAATACATTTTCTTATTTTCAGGTCAGTATGATAGAGAAGGAGTTTTGTGTCCGTAGGTTAGACGAGAAATCTGTTATTACGTGTAACGATTTTTATATAATACAGGGAATTAAACTGTATAAATTGCATGTATCAAAACAGATAAACAAAGCTGGACTTAGCCACTTATTTAACATATAAATATTTCCAGAAAAGTTTTTTCACATCACACATGCAAGGACATGGGAATAGGGCACTGCACTCCAGTGCTCCATTATTCCTTTCTTTTGTATCGCTTCTCACTTCAATCTGTACATTAGTATTGGGTTGCAAGAAAAATGGAACAAAGGAAAAATTAATATGTTCTTAAGCCAATTTGAGGGAATTCTCCTTCACGAAAAGTATCCTGGTTTACTGTCACAGTAGGAGTGCATTCACATTTTCAGAAAGTCACAAGAAACAACTTTTATAAGAGAAGAGGGTGCCTGGGGAATGGACAGAGTAATGTTGTAACTAAATGTGTAAACAGATATTTACTTACAAAACATATGTTGTGCTTTTAGAGATTTATTACCCTTTAGCTGTTTATTATACCCTCCTCTATTGAGATAGGATAAATGAATATGTAAGTGCTCCAATTTCATTTCAGTACAGTGTGAAACAGGTTCACATAAAGTAGTATTAGCAATATTAAATAGTTACTGGTTTTTTTCTATGTGTTTTTCTTTTGTATCTAAAAGCACCAACATTAAAATGCATTTATTTAACTGAGTTTTGCTGATTATCAAAACAATATCTTTTCTTGACACTTTAAATTTTATTCCTTATATATTTTATTTAAATTATTTTAGATTGAGAATTATATACAAACCATACTAGGAGAAGGAAAAATCAAATCCTATTGTTTGGAAGAGATGATAATGAGGGTAGTATGTGCCAAACCTTGCTTCTAGATTTCTCCTGAAAGGATCATTCCTCTATATCTTTTCCTAAGTGGTGACACAACAGACATATGTAAGATGAATCAGAATTCTGGATAAGTTTTAGAGGATACAGATGGGAAAATGTGAATTGGAGAGAACAAAGGGAAATATAAAGTGGCTAAAGATTTAGTAAAGGAAGACAAAAGGTCAGGCTTAAGGTCAACTATCAGACTGTAAGTAAATCTTTAGTAGAATTCATTCAGGATTGTTCTTTGGTGATTTATTTTTAATAATTTGGTGAATTTTTTTTTTCTATAAAGGAGTAGGTGGCTCCTAAAAATTTATTTTCTGATAACATATAATGGCGAAACTGCCAAGAATGGAAAAAGCTTTTTTAAGTTAAATATTGTATGGTCACCAGAACAAACTACATAGACTGTCCATGAACTTAGATGAACATAAACTCTTCAGAAAAAAAAGAAACTTCAGAAAAGCCTTAAAAAATGGACTCTAATTCAAGATACATAGTTATTTTTAAGATATCAATTTATTGAATCATTATGGATACAGTGTATTATATGATGAGATTCTCAGAAGTGTAGCAAATGATGTTAGTAAAATTAAAATACAGTCCAATGAGGAAAGATATTTTATCATGTATAAAGCAAAACCTCCATACTCTGTGACTTGAACTCAGCTGACTTTCCTTAAAGTTGTGAAGTTTTGTAAGTGTTCCATTATTGTTAACATTCTGACAATAAGACAAACACAAAGTTGCAGTGTTGAGTGACACGTTACAAAGTGCTACTTGTTTTAAATGAGTTTAAGGCTGTGGGTTAAAAATAAACATACTGAACTATTTGAAAAATCATATATGACCATTTAAATAAAGGAGGTTTTATAACACAGAAGTCCAAGGGACCCATTTTAGGACTTGTCTATGCAACCTTGATTGTAGCATTTCTTTGTTCATAGTCATACACATTTTCCTTGTATTATACAGATATTTATGGAATTATTACAAAATTGTACATTATTCATTACTGCAATTGCTCTGCATTTTGGCTTTGTGTAAAAAATCACATCCAGAGCTACGTTATCTATATTGCAGTTCCAGTGCTGTCTTGTAGATGAGGTTGTATTTTTTCACTGCTTGTTAAAGTCAAGCAGAAAAAAATCATTGTTATGTGTCTGTACCAAATTCTTGTACACACATCAAGTAGAAATAAATAAGATAAAATAACCCCAAATCCTACTAAGAGAAATGATAGTGCTTGATAAAGTCCTTGGGAATTGCAATAGGTACAAATAAACCCTCCAGTCTTGGAAATGATCAATGGCAGGTAGACAGTCTCCTTTTGGTTATATTTCTTCTATTGTTCTGGTATGGACAATTACCATGTCAAAGGAGTTAACTAACTGCTTTAAAATGTCATTAATTTTCTTAAATGAAATGTATCACAGGAAATAGCTCCAGTGCTTAATTTCAGAAGCTTGGATAATATACTGTGGACCTATCTTGGGACAAGCAGTCCTCTAACATTTTGTTTGCCCTTGAGATTTAGAAGGAATCATATCTATAGTATTCATAATAAGTAGCAATTTAACCAAGTTCAAATTAGATGTGAACAAATGGATTAACAAGCACCTCATTAAAATTTTAATTTCCATTTCATTTATCACTTTTAATAGAATCAACTCTGTTTCAGAGTGGGGGAGGATTCATTTTGAAGTATAACATTAATTTCACTTGTTTTTATCAATAGCTTGGATTTTTTCTATAAAATATACTTTGTGTATTTTCAAAATATCTGACCTGCACATAAAACTAAAAAATGAAAGAATAAGGAAAATCCGGATTGATTTTGTGGCTATTTTTTAAAGTACTGAACTTTACAGTACTGTTGTCTGTAGTATTTTTTCCTCTAAGTGCTAATGTGTGCTTACTTGTAATAATTTTAAGACTAAATGAATTTAAAATAAGCACATACTGGGGAGGTATTTAAATAATTTCACTGAAAATAACAATGTAAATATTTAAGAAGTAAATTCTGACTTTTAAACTTTACATTCAGATTACAACTTCAAAGCAATATTTTAAAGTACTTTGAATTAGTTGGATAGCATATATCATAAATGTGTGCAGAACTTTTATGATTTAATGTTTTCTTTCAAATAAAGTTATTCTAAAGCTCCAACTTGAATATATCTATTACCCAAGAATGATTTTATAGAAAAATGCAAGTATTAAAAATATGTTTTATTAACAAATTTATTTTCAAGGGAAAAATAAAATAAATTACAGGAATATATAAGAATTGTGTCTTGTGGTGGTTCATCTGTCCTTTGAAGTTCCTGTATTCAGATGTGTTCCAGGTGTCAGGTGCCAGTTTTTTAGTTACATGGCATGTTTTTCCCAAAATATTTACTTCATGCCTTTTTCCATTTTGCACTGACATGTATTGTACTGATCACTAAGAGAAACAGAATAATTGTCTGGGGCCCGTGTTCTGTGTAGCACCAATGTGAATGTCAAATTCTTAAGTCTCTATCAAGTAATTTAGAGAGAGATCCAAATCACTTTAAATTTTTAAACAGCATATGAGGAAGCAAGTAGTTTTCACTGTAATTGTAGGCTGTGTGCTTGAGAGAGAGAAAAGAAGACTGGAAGTAGTATTTTAGGCACTTGTAAGATTCTTACAGCACATGTTTTGGGCAAGAGAGAAAAAAATAATGTGAACAAACAAACATCTGAGGAAGAATACAAAACAAAGTAGGATGTTGCCTATTTAAGATAGAGAGATATAAGTTAGACTTTTTGGGTGTCAGTGAAGGTCAAGGCTAAACTTAATAACCATTGAGGGGGGTTTGGTGGTTTTTATTTTTCTAAATAAATATATTTAAATGTAGCTTCTTTTGTAATCAATTTTAGACAGCTGTTTTTCACTGCTTGCGGCTATGGTGCAAAAATATAAAACTGAAGAGATACCAAAGCATTCATTAGGATCTTCAAAAAAAGAACCAATACCCCCCAAGAATGAATTAAAAATAAAGCTGATCATTCTAAGAGTAGTCATCTACCATATTAAAACATGAATAACATGTTTCTGACTGTTTTTCAGCTAAAATGGTTCTGATAACCCAGGAAAAATACCTTAACTAGTTAAGAAAGCCATAATTCAGGAAATTGTTCTGATTTCACATCTGAAAGATAAAGAAAGATTAAAGATAAGGGAACCTTCTGTGAGTGCATACATGTATGCATCTGGTAATGCTTTTGGGTTGCTGCTGAGAGGGTATGATTTTTTTTTCAGGGAGAACAGCTTGAGCAGGTTAAGGAGGACAAAGGTAGTCTGGATGTAAGTGATGTATCAGGTCAGATTAAACATGTTTTGAGGACTCTGTTCCACTGCTTCAACAGCCTGACTTTCTCTTCTGTTAGATTCCCTTATGTGTTTGAACTTCTGTTTGGCAAAAAATAAGTAGAATCCATTTTTTTTTTTCCTCCTCCAGTCCTCTTTTTGTTCTTGAGAGTTTTGTTTTATATTGCCACAAGTTTATGTTCTGTATAATTATATCTCTGGTATAAAGATGTCTAATTTCATGTACCTTGATGTCACCCTAGGTCCACAAATTCATTTATATCATACAGATGCAGAGCTAATTTATAATAGGTGCCATTTTGTAATTCATACCTCGCTGTACTGTTTTATTAAGTAATGTTTTGACAGGCTCTAATCAAACCTTTCTAACTTGTTGGAGACAAAGGAGTATGTCAAGGCACTAAAGGGTACTTTGAGTTATTAGGTTAAATTAATTCTAGTAATTGCTATGAAGGTAGAAGATTGAAGTACAGGATAAAGTTAATAAAGATAATTTAGACATTTTATTTATAGATATACTTTCTGTTTCTGGTAGGATTTGCATTTCTCAGAATGCCTGTTTAGTATGGATTTCAACTAGTGGACTGAAGTAACTGAAGGCCAGACACATAGTACAAATAACTTTTTGCTCCTTTTCCAGAAGATACAGTTTCCTCCTGTAAAATGAAGTAAAAATTTATTGAAAAGGTGTCTTGAAAAAAAAAAAAAAAAGGAAAAAAACAAATAAACCCAAAACCCAGAGAAGAGCAAAAAAAGTCTGCTAAGCTCATTTGCCTGGGTATTTTCAAAGATACAGTTGTCTTTATGCCATTAAAAAATCAGATGAAAAAACCCAACCTTTTAAGGAAATGTCTGTCTTTTACAAAAAAGCAGATGCAGTGAATAAGCCTTTCCATTCTAAGTATTTCTGTTCTGTGAACTACTAATACACAAAATGATGATGAAATATTGTCATCAAAGTCAAGTCTCCAATACTGACAGATATTTTTTAACATCCTTGTGATTGAAAGCCTCAGAGCACTTTTCTTTTTGTATCTTTTTAGTGTCTTAATCAAAATGTCTAAGGTACACAGCTGAATGCTTACAAAAGTCTAACTAGTCTCTGGGGGCCTATGATGGCTTGCACATTTGTGATGTTATTTGACGGATTATACATTAGGCTATTTCAAGCATTTTCAAGTCAGTAGACAATCCAAAGCCATAGTGCAAAGTAGTTTTTAGTAAAAATTCTTGTGAAAAGATTTCTTCCCACTTAAGTGAATGAATGACAATAATATTTACATAGAAATGTTCTTCTGATGCCTGTTATGAGTTAAATCTTTAGATCTTGAGATTGATCATGTAGATCAGTTTCAATCATGGAGATTATCATAGAATCATGTAATGGTTGAGGTTAGAAGGGAGTTCAAGAGGCCAACTCCCTGCTCAAAGCATAGGCTGTAAGTCAGACTTTAACCAGTCTGGGTTGAAAACCTCCAAGGATGGAGTCTGCATATCCTGTCTGGGCAACCTGTTCCAGTGCTTGACTGGCCCTTAGGGTGAAAAGCAATTTTCCTGTATCCAGTCACAACTGTTCTTGTTTCAACTTAAATGTTCATTGTGTGTCACAGATGCTCTAACCTCTGGCCATCTTGGTGGCCCTCCAGTGAGCATAGTCCAGTTTATCAATGGATTTATTACAGTGGAGGAGGGGGCAAAATAGGATGCCAGTTAGCAAGTTGGGATCCTCTAGATGCCTGCTAGCAAGTACTGGGATAAAGTGCCGAAGGTGAGTAATCACTTTCCTGATCTACTGGCTGGGCTTCATATGGTTGAGGATGGTGCTGGCTGCCCTTGCTGCCAGGATACACTGCAGGCTTATTTCAGCTCGCTGTTTGCCAAGACATGTCTTTTCCAGCAGAGCTGCTCCTCAGGCACTCTGTCCCCAGTGGTGCAAGGGATCTTTCCCAGCTGCAGGACTTGGCCTTTGTCACTTTTTCATATCTTACAGTTTGTTTGGCCATTCTTCTCAGCTGTCCAGGTCCTTCTGACTAGCAGCCCCACCCTCATGCATATCTGTCAAACCTGCTCCAGTTTGGTCTCATCTGCAGACTCCATGAGAGTGTACTCTGTTGCCTCCTCTGGGTCATTTATTGGGATGTTAAGGAGTAGAGGTCCCAGTGCAGACCCCTTTGGTACTCCACTTGTTTCTGGCCTCCAGGTAGATTTTGACACATTAACCACTACCCTCTGAGCCTGACTATCCAACCAGTATTTTAATTTATCTAGTTGTCCATGCATCCAGACTAACATCTTGCATTGGATACAAGAGTATTGTGGGAGACAGTGTTTAAAACTTGCTGGCCAGCAGTGGATCCTATACACAGTTTAAATGTCCTAGAACAAAGATCAACATTGATGCGATTCAGGACTTTTCCATTGTTTCTATCTGGAAGATAGTCCATACCCTGATGGACAAAATAATAGCCATTTTTATATAAACAAATGTGTGTGAAGCCAAATTTTTTGTGATTTGCAGATCAGCTGTTTAGGATTGGTGCATCACTACTTGGAGCAATTTGATAGTTTATCATCTCTTGATAGAGATCATAGACTTAGCATATGTTTCAGTATGAAATCCTCGTTCATCCAAAATGTGTTTAAAAACTATCATCTGAAATTCACATATACCGAATTTGGGATAATCCATAGCAGAATAACAAACTTTCTGACATAAAAATGCATGCAGGAATGAGGAAGTGATTTTCTTCTAAAAATCTGAAAAATCTGTGAACTGAGGCAGTCTTTTGTTGCTGTTTATTCTTCCATTATTGCTTTTAAAACAGAAGCAGTACTCTTGACTTGCTTTTCACCAAATCAAGGCATTTTATTTCCTTCATATTATTTATCTGTTTTACTAAACAGTTTTTTGAAGGGCTGGTTTATATTTATTTTCTTATCAGGGAAAACCCAGCTTGCTGAAACTTAAACTTTTTTTTTCTTTCAGTATGTCAGAACCTCCATTAAAAGAAATGCATCATTTTGACTTGACATTCATTCACAGTACTCCATTTGAATATGCTAACAAATAATTCACAGCCTCTGTTTATGCCAAAATGGCCATATGTTTTCATTCTGATCAGTATACAACTGTGTGTTTTTAGCAAAGCTTTATTTCTTTCCAAGTAGTGAAACTCTGCCTTGTAGAACTCTTTATATCAAGTTTATGTAGAAAGTCTATTTTCAACTATTGTACAGATAACTTAAAAAACAGACAAACAAGCCAATAGGGTTATTTACCTTTCAGCAAGATAGATTTTTTCCGGTTGTTCTGTACAGGTATTTTCAAGAGCCTGCCCTTTTCTGTCAGAGCTCAGCATTTTGCCATCTGAATTGCAGATGAAGAATCAACACTAGGTGGTAGTTGAGATTTCTGTGCGTTTTATACGTGTGTATACACATACTATAGAAACTTCTGAGTAAAACTTTCTGAAACTCAGAAAATATTTCAGTACCATTACTGTGATGCTCCCATATAGATATTCTTGAAGGTCCAAGGTTAGGTTGTGAGTCCTCACCTAGAGGACTGTGTTCAGCACTGGGGCCCTGAGCATAAGGACATGGACCTCCTCAAGCAGCTCCAGAGGAGGGCCATGAAGATGCTCGGAGGGGCTGGAGCAACAACCCTGTGAGGCCAGGCTGAGAGAGTTGGGGGTGTTCAGCCTGGAGAAGAGAAGGCTCCAGGAAGACCTCATAGCAGCCTTCCAGTATTGAAAGGGGGCTACAGGGAAGATGGGGAGGGACTCGTTTATCAGGGAAAGTAGTGATAGGACGAGGGGTAATGGCTTTTAAACTGAAATAGGGTAGATTTAGATTAGATATTAGGAAGAAATTCTTTACTGTGAGGGTGGTGAGACACTGGAATGGGTTGCCCAGAGAAGCTGTGGATTCCCCCTCCCTGGAAGTGTTCAAGGCCAGGTTAGTTGGGGCTTTGAGCAAGCTGATGTACTGGAAGGTGTCCCTGCCTGTGGCAGGGGGGTTGGAACTAGATGGTCTTTAAGGTCCCTTACAACCCCAATCAGTCTATGGTTCTACAATCAGGGTTTTTTCAACAGACATTTATAGTATTATAATCCTATATTGCAGTGCACGGTTAACACTACTAGAGAAGGTATTTAGAAGGAATTAGAATTTTGAGTCTGTCACTCTTTTTTCCTGTCTTTCAGATGACATAAACAAAGCAGGTAGTTCTTTAGATCATTTGACTGCAAGTTGGATGAGAGTTATGATCTGTTGCTCAGCCTGGATTAGATGAACTGTTGGCTGATTAGTGGAGCTGTTCAGAGAAGGTGGCTGACAGAAAAGCAGCTCATGCCATGGTACACTGATATCATTCAAAACAGTTTCTTTTTGAGGTATTTCCTATTTGTACTTCTTGTCTCATATTTGTTAAACCCAAAATATAATTTTTCATTTTTATTTTGGGTGGCTATCAAGATGTTACTTCAGTGTTGTCATGGTAGAAGAGAGCAGTAGTCTTTGATTTGTTATTGTTGAAACTACTGATGTTGAAAAACAGGTACTGTCTCTGTGAACTTTCCATCATTGCAAATTCTTGCTACAGGCTTTGAGCCCATGAGAGTGGCTTCTGTGATTACCTCTCCTGTGTCCCTGAAGTTTTGAAGGCTGGGTATATTGACAAAAAAACCTTCTATATATCTGGCTGTAAGTCCAAGAATACAAGTTTGTGGCTTTCTTTTCTCTTGGGTTTCTTTTCTGCCTGTGGTGTTTCTCAGTCTTCTTAGCACCTTTGTTTTTACTCTTGGCAGCCAGGGTGGCGGGGAAGTACTGATAAGACAGACATGACCTTTGACATTAGAAGTTTTTTAAATTATATGGGGAAATATTAAAATAAGAGTCAATAGCTTAAAAAGGGGCTTTTACAAGTTGTTACTGGCTAAATGGTGCAGCTAGTTAGGATTTAGTTGTTTGGGGCTCCTCTGCTGCTGTAAAATCAGTTATATTTCTGTTGTTCAAAGTATACCAGTGAACATAACCACAGAAATCTAGGAAATAAATAAGGGTGAGTCTTTGTGTATTAATGTACTTAAAATGTGGGTAAACTTAAGTTCAATTACTTACTTCTTAGAACAGGATTTGCAGTCCTTTCCCGAACTGACCTATTTGTCCACAAGACAAACTCTTCCAGGTTGGCATCTCATCCAGTTGGCACTCTTCTTATTGAAGCTGAGCCCGTAATCAGAATAGAATTGAAGATCTGTTGGGTGAAGTAGTAAAGAAGTATAACAACTGACTGGGAAAATCAAATCCATTACAAGAAACTTAATTCACATTTTTGTTTCATTTAAAAACATGAAATATTAAAAATTTTAACACAAAAAAGGTTTGTTTCATACATATTTTGAGTTAGCAATTGAATAAAATATGTGTTACTGAGTAATGATGCTGCTGATTGACCTGCAGGATATAAGTATGATGAAATGTATAGAAGTAATCAATCATGTATTTAGTGAAATATATAGCTAATATATTAGAACAGAAACATGGGGGTTTCTTACCTCTTAGTCTATAACTTGTGATTTTGTCATTATTTGAGTTTCTGCAATAGTAGTTGGACTGTAAGAGAGTTAAAAACAACCTTTATTTGCTATTACAAATATTTAAATTTCACAGAAGAGCTCATTAAAATTATAACTATTTTATGAAATTCCATATTATGTTACTAATTTGCTCTCTTTTATTTTATTTTATATAAAAAACCCAGTCTTCTAGTGTCTAGTCTAGCAACCCGTGACTTAATCATTAGATTTATACATCCTGTCCATAGAGTGTTGAAAGGTCAGTGGCATCAAAAAACATTGCCTTTGGCCATCCATTATGAGTCATAGACCTACTATCCTTTGTTGAAAGCAACTATCAGACTATCTGAGAGGTATTCCTTTTAAAGTTGCAAAGCTTACTTTGTTTCCCTTGTAATCAGGGGAGTAAAATCTCCCAAGAATTTGGAGCTTCTAAGCAATTTGCTGAAACAGCAAGTGATCTGCCTGACTTTAGCTGCCTATTTTGCCAACTCTTTGAAGAAAAGCTGGTTTTAAGACAGGCAATGTCAGGGTAACATACATAAAAATGGTGTATTTCTTCAACTGTAACTTTAAAGAAAGAATTTTAGCATTTCAAATGGTTTGTAATATCACCCACTAAACATTATTTGTAATTTCAGTCTTCTACTGGAAATGCAATTCACTAGTAAATTATTTCCTATACAGTTATTTCCTGAAATAAAAAAGACAGTAAAACAAGGAAACAAGAAGGATTTGTTAAGAGTTTATTAAGGACTTGATGGAACTCTCTGCTGCCAGTGGTCATCAAGTTACTATATCGATTTTAATATCCATACTGTATGTACTCTGAAGTAATATTTGGATGCTACCTCTATGTATGGCCTCTAAAGAACATTCTGCCAAAGTGCAGAGTTTGATGTTTTATCTTGGAATATGTGGCTTGTTTGCCAACTACCCTAGCGCCTAAGACCAACGTTGAATGTACTAACTTAAGTACATTGACCCTTGCACTCCAACCTTCTGGGCACTTCTGGTTTACAGTCTTAACTGTCCAGGGACCATATAACAGTTAAAGCAAGGAACCTGCCAGCTTTGCAGTGGAGTGTCATCAGCATCAATAAAAGGCACAAGAGTGCTATAGATCAATAATAAACCTTAAAAACATCTACATACAATTCCCTGCCCCAATTTTTTTGCCAAACACTAAAATGCTTTGGGTGCTTTTTAATATCCTTTTCTGGTTCGGACTTTTTTTTTTTTTCCCCTTCTAGTACAGTCATATCATTCCAGCAACAAGACCTAGAGGGAATCTCTCTTAAAAAAAAAAAAAAAAAAAAAAAAAGAACAACAACAAAAAAAAACACACACACACCAAAAAAAAGAAAAAAACAAAAACAAGAAAAACCCCTTCAGAACTTTCTCCTGATGTTTACACTAGGATTTGTCATGTTACAATTTGAGAGTAAGATTTCTACTTTCTAATGGAATGTCTGATGAATATAGCAACCTCATCTAACTTTGAAGTTAACCCTGTTTTAAGCATAGGGCTGAGCCAGATGACCTGAAATCATCCCTCCTAACCTAAATGATGAGACAAAATACACTGAAAGTGTATTTCAGACTCCTATTCTGCCAGGTACCCATATTGTTCTGTGTTAGCAAAACTATGCTGTTCTTAAAGATTCTCTGATTTAGGTGTGCACCATGATTTCTTAGTAATGTTATTTTCTGTAGAGTACTGCTTTTGCACAGTTTACCGAAAGGAAATAGCTTTTGGTCAGAGGACTTATCTAAACTGCTCACATTTTTTCCAATTTATCCATGCTTTGTTAAGTCTCTTAGACAAGTAATATTAATAGAATTCTTAGAAATAAAGTCTCTAGCATTTTATATGAAGTGAGAATTAAAACCATTGTATACATTTTCAACTTGGGAATCAAGTTGGATGACTGGTTTGGGAAAAATCCTGAAATCTTGAGAGTAGCATCCTGACAGCCTTGCATTTTATTTTAAGGGCATGCTAGACTGTATATTTAAAATAAAATGTACAACTCTGGGGCCTGTGTTGAAAGGCCAAATGCCTTTGCTCAGTAGACTTTGTAGGCATTAGTGTGAAGGCATTTGATTTGTTTCACTGGATCACACCCAAACTCTCAAAGAGTGGCCAGTACTGAAGGGCTAGAAATATAATAAAGCACACATATTGTGATTCCTTTTTGGGTAATATTCTCCAAGCTCCTGGCAATGTTCATTTTAGTTACAAGTAATATTACTGTGTTTTGAAGCCTTTAATCTTTTATTCCGCTTTTCTTATTGAGTTACTTTTTAAACCTAGAAACCTCTATGCATTTGTAATTATTACTACAGCTCTATCATTATGGTATAAAGAATAGTATTTCCCTGTTTTGAATAGTATTGATTATTTCCTTTGAAGATTTCTAATTCTTCTTTTACGAGAATATATAAAATATTCCTTGTTCTCTTTCTTCATACTACTCGTGACTTTATAGGTCTTTGTTACAACTCTTCGGAGTTGGCTCTTTTCCAGATAGACATTGACTTTACGTCTGGTTGTCTCGAAGTTGTTCTATACCTTGTTTACCCTTCATTTGCATTTTGTAAGATTAGACACTGTTTTATGATAGAAAGCAGTAGGACTAGAATATATGGATGTGGATGAACTTACTACTATAAGTAAGAACTACCATAACAATGGATGGAGTCTGCTTAATTCAACATTCCGCTCCAAAAGGAATCATAAGAGGTCCTTGGGAAGGAGAAAAAAAAAGACTCAAGTAAGCCATATGTATCCAGAAGTCCACTAATTCTGATCTTGATTATAACCTCTGCTAATGGGTCTAATATGACATTTGGTTTAGAGGTCTGTGGTTGCTGAAATTTCCCTGGTACTTTTTATGAGGATAGTCATTGCTTTTGTTTTCCTGCATTCCTGTATGAAATAAAAACAAAAGGTTACATACTACCATTAGTAATTCAGACTGTCCATTCCTGAGTCATACTAGAGTATGTGAATGAATACTTCCTGGTTCTTGTCACTGGTTAGAGTCCATTCTGCCTGTTTGTACTATAACCTCTTTTGCAGTTCAATTTCAGACAGACCCTCTGTTGCAGTCCTTTCTGCCCCCAAAGGGTTCCAATACAGTCATCTCCTCAACTTATTCTGCAACAAACACCAGTACAGAAGCCTCATTTATCTTCTGTGCAATGACTCTGAGCACTGCTGTTGTATCAAGGCTGTCAGCTGATTTTACAAACTCCCTGACAGTGTTTTTGCTCCTGATGTTTTTGGAAAGAAAAAAAGTATCATTAGAAGATTTGATTCCTCCACCTAGTTAAGATAGATCATTAAGATCTCTGGGGTTTTTGTTTTTCTTCTTCTTGACTTGCCTTTTTGTGTTTTTACATATAGTCTGTTAGAATTTATTTCTATTTTCTTTGCTTAAATAAAATTTTTTCTTTTTTTGTTGTTGTTTGTTTGTTTGTTTTTAAATTGTTTCCTTTGCTTTGCTGTTCAGTCACTCTGACATCCACAGTGATATTTGTTCTCTAGATCAGAGAGAACAAGACTGTACACCTATCATAGTGTCCATGGCACAGAGCTGCCCTTCATATGGTGGGTGGCGGTAGCTAATTTTTTGTTAAAAAAAGGGTTATGAATCTTGGCTCCAAATCATTCCTATGAATCCTGTATAGAATAATAATAGTGATTAGTTCAGCATTTATGGCTACATCCATTTTATTTTCCAGTGGAGATTTGAACATATACTTAAATTCAATGTCATCTTCCATTTGTATTTGATGCCAGCACAAACTCTGATTTGGGAAAAGGAGAAGTGGCTAAGACACAGAGATATATAAGAAAGTTAGGGAAAGAGGGAGGCAAAAAATGGCAGAGTTCAGAGTAAAGAAGTGGAAAAGAAAGAGCAAATGGGTAGAAGTGAGAAGAAACTAAAAATTGAAAGTGGAAAGACAGCAGACATAATGTATAGTGGAACAAAACTGACATTAAGAAATTATGTATTGAAGAAGATCAATGATGTAGTTATTTAAATAGTAGAATCCAGAATATATTCAATTAAATACTAAGCACATAAATATACAAAATTTCAAGTGCTAATGCATATAAGCACATAAAACCTGAAGTCATTAAAAACTTAATGACTCATCTATAAATCAGTTGTCTTCCACCAGTCTCAAACTTAATGGAGCTGGATAGTGGGAGGTGCAGCTTTGGCCTCCCAGTGTCTTGAAGAGCTGTTCTGATCTTTATGGCTCCAAAGCTATACAGGTAGTTTGACTTCTTTGTGTTTTACATATTTCCTAAATCAGAACATGAAGTTTAACTAGCTATATAGCTTTGGGGCCAGAATTGGCAAAATACTTTTGTGAAATAAAAATACAGTTTTATACTGAAAAGCTTTTGCTTCTTGAATGAAGTTCTAATCTGAGTAGTAGTAAATTAAATTTTTCCTGTATCCATTAAATTTAAACATTTGTTGACTAGGTTATATATGTTAGTTACACCTACTACACTTAGAAATCTTTAACGAGCTTCATGGAAGTGGAGACTTCCAGTTTGTTATAAAAAATATAAAAAATGAAAACACTTCCATATGAGTTTCATAATTATGAAGCTACATGTGATGCATACATGTGATATGTAGATCTCTAAACATGTATTCACAGAATGTATTCAGGTATAGAGAAGCATGTATGAAAAGTATTCCAAAGTAACCACTGTAAACTAGAACAGAAAGAAAATAATTTTGGCAGATTGAGGGATTATCCTTTACATTCTTGATTGTTGTGCACCACAGATATGATTCTACTATAATAGAAAGTATAATTGCTATGATTTTGATTGACATCTTGGATGCTATTGTAAGATACAGAATAGATAATGATGGTGACAAGAACCTCAGAAAAATTCAAATAGAATTAAGATTAGAATTAAATACTGATTCTTTAAGGATAGTAGAATATTTAACTACTTACAGCTCAAGTTTAAAATTTTATTTAAAAGTTTGAAATCTGCATTTTCTACAGTAAAGTGCAAATACTCTAGTGGATGTTGTTTTATTCTCTTTATACTGCTAAACAACTGTGGCAGGGCTGACTTCTATCACTAGCTCAGTTTTGCATGTGAAATATCCCAGACCCCAAAGAAAGTACCTCTTGAATTTTCCCCAGTAGAGAAATACTCCTGGATCCACTTTGGTACACCTGGAAACCTCATTTCCTTCTTGTAATATTCCATAATATTTTCTGAGAGAGTCCATAGACATTGTCTGGTTTGCTTGAACCTTGATTTAATAGCATAGAGTTTAAGGACTATGTAGTGAACAATTGCATTACTGACAGTGAGAATTGAGTTTGCAGTTATGAATCAAGTCTCATGAAAAAAGGAGCTTTATGAAAGGTATTTGGAGTATTAAATGGAAGGAATATCATGAAATAAAATTAGTATGCTTATGCAAACGACCTAGCTATGACTTCATAATTTGTAATGGTATTCAGTTAGGCAGTGTTTACACTTGTTAATGACTTCCTTTATGAGTGATAATTGATCTTGCTCATTATCATATTAAATCCTTGATCATATGTCATTAGTTGGGAAGGTAATAAATGGTCTGTTTGATTTTTAGTGTAATGAACTAATTAGACTAATTAAAATCAATATGTGTGCCAATATTAGACTTTGAATCCAAATGCTGCTGCTGTCTGCTGGCTAAAAATCAGCAACTCGGTAAAAAAAGTGGCCTAATGCTGATTTATGAGCACTTGATGAACGTGAGGTAGAATAAATTGCTTGTACTGGTAGAAACAGCATTAGTGAAGTACAAGATACTAAGTGCATTGTAAGGTCAGCAGTAAGGGCATACTTACATGTGTAGTTATGTGGCACCTTTAAACCTTTCTGGTTGACTAGATCATTCTTCAGAAATTATTTGGTTTATTGTTAAGTGCATTAATCTATATTTATAAATACAATATTCTGCATATGTGTCTGAATGTACAGACAATTTATTGCTCTCTGTGTGCATATGGGTTTATATATGTTAGTACATTTTGTAAATTTTACATTTTGTACAGTGCTTTTATTTTTATAGTAATCTGTGAATATACCGAATAGGTTGCACTTTCAAATTTAGTAATGTACTATTATTGCAATGTGTTATTCAACCACAGTATCCATTCACTTTTATGTTTATGTTTATGAGGAACTGTGTTTATAAACCCTAAGGGAGACAGGAACACATCTTGTAATTCTGTAATGACTACTGTCTACTGGGACGGGAAGGGGAATATTATTGCAGAATTTGGGATCTTGTTAGTATAAGCAGCAAAAAATTAGTGGAAATCCTTTTGGCTCCAAGAAGAGATTAGAAGAAATGTGAGGTGATGCAGGGAACTATTCCACATTCTTATTTTCAACAGAAACATTGCTCAGAGAAAAATTTTCATATCTTAAAGTTTTAAATTAAAATTATTATATTTTTTGAGTGTCCATATTTTTATAAGGTCTGTCTAGATATCTTTTTTATTTTGCCAGTCTTCCATTATTTATTTTATAGTAATTATATGTTTGTCACTAAGAAATCTCAAAGGCTGCTTGCTTTCTTTTTTGCTTGTTTTTGGTTTTGGGGGTTTTGTTGTAATTTGGTGGGACACAGACATTCAGAATTAGTGGGGTACCCTCCTTTCCTCCCACCTCTCCCACCACACCAACACACGTCCGTGTACAGTGTGGCATTGAAGGGAATGCAGAATGACAGAGAACTTGGTACATTGTTTCTCAAACCTTGAGGATATTTTACATCACAAAGTTGTCAGTGTCCCATCAGTAAAGCAGAATAAATTATATACATCTAGTTTCTAACTAAATAGTACTAATGCTAACTACAAAAACCTGTTAATATAAATAAATAAATAGGAAACAGAGCTCAAAATCTTATGGCTTTCAGGCCTAAACTTAATCCATGAGATCATGGGGCTTTTGAGGAAGTACCTCTTCCACTTAAGTCACTGAAAATGCGGGTGTTCAGACACTTTACACTTCAGGATTTGTAGGAATAATCCCTTAATCATATGACCTAATTTTGATGATGAATATTTTAAAATAGTGGTGACTTATTAATAAGGATTTCAGAAAGGCATGATTTGAAATAGGTGTCAACTCTAATTTAAACAAGTACTTGAAGAAAATCTACAGCATTAATGTAGCCTTAAATTGATAGTAGTCATTGAAATTTCATTTTTTTCTTGAGTTTATAGACAGAATAGAAGAACTCGTGTTCAGAATATGTACTCGGATACTGTACAGTGAGAATAAAATCTGTTAAAATGGTTTACCTTTTTAATGGTTGCTTTCAGTGGTTTATTTGAGACACTTAAAGCTTGGGAATAATTCTCCAAGAGTTTTTCACTAGATAATTACTAATTGTCAAAGTCAATAAAATCAGTAATTATTAACAGGAAATGCTTAACTGATCATCATTGCCCACGATATTTCAAATCAGTCTTCTTAACAGAAGCTTGAAAATTATGTGTAGTAATCTAAATATGGGGAGAGTATGTATTGATTGGAAACTTCATTATGGTACGAACTATGTATGGTTCTCAGATACAGTGAACATACATTGCAACAACAGACTATACTTAGGGGAGTATATGCTGCTTGAATCCCAGAGAAAGTACATTGTTTTGTGCTTGAAGCAGTATACCCTGAGAACATAAATGAGATCCTTTATGTCTGAGTTGCATTCAGTATGCATATTATCAGCCCTCTGATCCAAAGCACATAACCAATGTCCTTGATTCGTATAAATGTACTGAATGCCCTGAGGAGCTTTGTGGGTTTGAAACATCTGACAGTTGTTTGTTAGGTGGCACGAGTTCAAGTACCTTTCTTAGCAGCAAGGTGGGGGGGAGACACTTCTGCTGGAGTTTTCAAATCAATTTTTTGTCCTTCATTTACCAAAGTTGAGAAAGCAACTTGTTTAAAATGGGGTGTCTCTCCATTAGTATGGTAAGTGCTCCACCATGTCTTTCTTTTTATAAAAGAGAAACAGAGAATAAAAAGAAATCTTATGTACAGTTTAGCTGAATCTTGGCCCAACAGACAGCAACCGAAATTTAACCCTTGACTTTAGTTTTACTAGACTGGCTGTTAACCAAGATATATGTGTGCTACTGCATCATTACTCTTGCTATTGCAAAGTTTAATGTCTAATTTTGAACTTTGAATTTTCCTTAAAGTAATTCTGTAGAAACAAGGTTACTATATTTGATGTTATTTTCTTTGGTATTACTTTTTTTTTTTTTTTTTTTGTAATAAAAAGAATAAAAGTTTCTGAGAATTTTTTTTTTTTTTTTAAATTAGTGTTACTTCAATTCTTCCTTTCTTTTATCAGCATTTATCCTGATCTGTGGAATAATAGTTTACTGACCTAACTCTTGAACTTTCTGTTTATCTAGTTATAATAATTCCAGCATTCTTTTTTATTTTATATGCTTGGTATTTTTTGCCTTTGCATGATACTTTCTTTATTGGAGAATTGAGGGATTTACATGGTAAAGATAAAAAGGATGGGAAAAAGGGGTAAGAACTTTATCAAAATGAGTCAGTGCTTCTGCTTCTTCGGTTGGGGGAACTAAGTGGGAAATTATTGATCAAAAGGGAAAAGCAGGAGAGCTTATTGGTCCCGACTCATTTGGGAACTAACTCATTGGGCTCTTGAAGCCATATAAATCAGGAGTGACTGAATTACCTACCATCAGTTTGGACATACCAGGAAGCAGCAATAAGGATAAAGGAAAACCACATGCCCAAAGGAATAGCAAGGGGTTTTGTTTGTTTGCTTTTTCCTTTGGGGAAGGAAGACCCATGTCGTCCAGTCAGATTTTCCAGTTTCATAGAATTAAGGAAACCAAAGCTGTCAGGTACAAAGGTTTCTTTTGGTTTGTCTCAACTCAGTGTTGACTATGGAGCATCTTAGCAAGTGAGTTTCTGGGCTTCCAAATAGCTGTCAACAAGATCTATGATTTCTTGTGCCAGATGAACCATGACTGTGGGCCTGACACTGATAGACTCTGACCTTTAAGAAGGGCCTTTTGACCCAGTGACTATGTCTTTGGCCAGCTTACCTCATAAATTGATAAGGGATTCTAGTATTTCCTGGCCATGTGTTCTAGAAAGTATTGTATTTGAGTACATATTCTTACAAAAAAAGAAAGCTGCAACCTGACACTTTAATCTGCATCGTGTGTCTGTGTCAATCTTTTGTATATGAACCAGTGAGAAGTCTTCACTGGTTTTCTATTATGTTGTTTGAATTGTACTCCTCAAGGATTAATTTGATATCTAAGAAAGTTTTAGAAGTACTTCAAGACATTCCTTCAATTCTATAACACTTAATTTGTGACAAGAGCAAATTTAATCTAGTCTCCTGTCATGCCACCTCTGTATAGACCTTCTGAAATTCCTCAGATTTTTTTTGATAGTCCGCGTCCAGTCTAGAGTTTGGAGCTAGTTAGTGTCTGTCTTGGTCATTCAATTCAGTTCTGATAAAACAGGCAATTTCCTTGTAGCATATAAAATATTATTTGCTGGTGCTGAAGAAATGAATACCTCAAGTGAACAAAAAGACACTTTTTATGTCCACAGCCAACTCCTGATTCACCCAGGAAAAAGCTTAGGTCCCACTGGCGCAGATCACCCTGTGTTGACAGTGTTGATGCCAGCATGTGGGCTACCCACAGTGCATGTAACAAGGAACAAACCATAATGGTGCTCAGCCACACACTGCTGTAGCACGATAGGCATGCCTAGTGCCCCCTCTTGCCTGCTTCATGCATGATAATGTAAACACATCTTGAAAGGGAACTATACCCCCTGCACACCTATAGAGACTATTTAGATTTCTCAGTATCAACAAAGGCTTTATGCTCTTTCTGGTGCTTCTGCCCCTTAGCAAATGATGGTAGAGAGACGCTATGGGAAAATCTTATCCAGGTGAATGGTTCCAGATGAGTGAAGTTTGAAGGAGACATTGTGCCTTTAAGGAGCTACTGCTCCTGTAGACCTTCAGTTCATGGTCGTTTGCCTCAGCTTTCTATGAGTTTTGGAGTCAATCTGGTGGCTGTTCTTGTAGATGGGGGATTTAGGGTAAGGGAAACTATTACCTGATGAGGGGACTATTAAATCCTGCATATCTGTATTAGTAATGTTTACTTCTTAAGATAACTCACTCCTGAAGTTAGTATACAAACTACCTACACGTAGGAAAAAAAAAAAAAAAAAAAGCGTTCTAATTGCTCATGCTACTAAGACTTTACAATTTTCTTCAAAAAAGGCTTTCATAGTCCAGTGTATAAATATCCAGAGTAACACTTTCTAGTACAATGTATCATCAAATAACTTTACTTAAAATAAACCCTGAATTGAAAAAATATAGATTCTGAAGAAATCATATAGATACATTTTTCTTCCTTTTTTTTTTTTTTTTTTTTTTTTTTTACAGTCATACAGACTTAGCTTGGAAAGCAGTTTTACATTTATTCACTTTAGGTATCGTTTTTAATTTGCATCTTGCTGCTTGATGACTCCACTTGATGGGTACATATGACAACAGGTAATAGATACAATAACAGTAAAACAGTGATCATTACTGCTGGGACTAGAAACCCCCATCATTGCTTTTTTTAGCTTTCCTCAGCTGGAAAGTTTTGACATCTGCTGGTTTGGGACATAGCTGAACAGCTGTCAGCAGTGGGGTAGCTGCTTTCAGCAGCAGTTGGTGGGATGGCAGGGTGCCAGCTTGTACCATCTGTGCGCCTGACATTTCATTCTAATTAACAGTAGGGTTAATTGTTCTGGCAGGCTCAAATGTAGTGTCTAACATTACCCAAGGGAAACATGTACAAGTGCAGGAGTGGCAGGGAGCTGGGGACAGCGTTGCTAACAAACCTATTGAGGGAGGATGGTTAACAACTACTGATGATTTTACTAGCTGGCCACATGCAATAAGGCTGAGGTATTTTTTTATTCTGATGAATTATGCCAAGCCTGTAATGATGTAGAAGAAATCAAGCTTTGAAAGGCTGAGACTGCTGCCTTGGGGCAATTGAGAGGGAACAATTTGCATGTTATTACTGCATATTCATACCTAATTGTGTTAGGCTTTGCTAATAGAGTAGAATGACAGTATGAAAAATCGAGCAACTGCTTTATAGCCAACAAAGCTAGTGTTTTTTCCCTACACTATGAGTGCTGAATGATCATTTAGACATTTAGTTGTTCAATATGACAAGTCTACCATTTGTTAGTGTGACATATAGTAATTTATAAAGGAGTATTCTAATTTTACTTTTAGTTTATTCTCATTTTATACAGTATTCATGGTAGCAATTTGAATAGGGATATTCATAGCTATTGTGAGTAGTTGTGATTCAAATAGAACTATTCTGTATTAAGTATTTCTATTGTTTTATGATGTATTAATTTTAATGTTTAAATAGCCTTTTCAGATGTTAATATAACATAAACGAGAAGTTGATGAGAAATCTCTATTACTATCATGTTGCTACATACTGATCTAGCTAATGTTTTTACATTCCCATTAAGACCTCTATTTCTAGACTATTGGGGTTGAAGGTTGGTTTAAGATGTTGCCAAGTAATACCTTACCAGGTCTATAGATTCTAAATCCAGAAATAGTGATGTACTCAATTTAGGCTGAGTTACAATCCAGCATCTAGGTATAAATATCTCAAAACATCAAATAGAATGCATTTTTGTCGTATATAATTATGCAGCAGTGCAAAAATAGACCTGCTTCTTCAGGAATATTGTACCACAGTTTTACTGTAAGTTATTGATGGTTTACTCTTCCAAATTTTTAGAATCTCATTTTTTATTGCCTTCTTTCATACTGTTCCAGAGACATAACTCATACTCTACAGAGCATTACCATAGATCACATACATTAAACTATTAGAGGTCTCTGAAAATTTTGAAATTAGCTAGCTTAATTTTTAAAAATACCGAAAGAGTTGATAGTGATACCAGACATGATATAAAACTCATGAAGGAAGGCCAGAAATAAGATTTTCAATAGCTCTTAAATAATTTCAGAATCTAAATTACTTGATCATGTACCAGGCCTAAATTGCATGATAAACTGATAGTAAACTTTTCTCAGAAGGAAGTACCCTTAGTTCATTAGTGTATTGGTTAATCTCAGAAACAGTAGATGAGAATGTCCAAATTTGGATGCAACAGAGGGAATTAGAAGCTGAGGTGGAATTTCAGTTGTGTGCTTTATTGTTGTAAAATTAAGAGAAAATTTAATACTCTGGGTGAAACTTGAGATTCAAAGCTTCTTTATATTATTTGGTAGTTGGATGATGTATAAATCAACTATACAAATGTAAAGCATTCTTCACAGAAGAACATTGTACTGTGGGTAGTTTATACTTGGTTTTGTATGTATGCAGTAGAAATATTTGTACTCCGTCTACTCTGTTTTTATGCAAAATATTTCTAACATATAATGAAATTATTTCAGTAATATTTTTATGACTAGTACTGATACATTATATGCAAGGTATTTAAATATTGCAATATGTGCAACTGAATATAATCTTCCAGTAGATCACTACATAATTGAAGTGTATGCAATATGATTACATTCTAAACTGTGGATATTGGTCAGGTTTTTTTGTTGTTGTTTTTTGTTTGTTGTTGTGTTTTTTTTTTGTTTTTTTTTTTTTTTAAGTTGATATGTGGAACCTTACTGCCAAAGCTACTATCTTTTTGTTGTTGTTGTTTTATTTGTTTTTCTCTTTTGTGAGGAGATTCTAATTTACATAGAAATCAGACAAAAACATGAAGACTGGTGTTGAGCCCCCAGTGTTGCAGCAAGGGACAGTGTGACTGCTACAGTAGGAATGACCTTAAAAAAGTCTCCAGTGAAAAAGACATCTCGCTGGATAGATTTATAATTTTTACCTTTTAAATAAACCAAATGAACTTAATGCTTTATTTCCTTTCAAAAACAAAAAGACTCAACTGGTTATATTTACCTGGATATTACAAAGAATGTCACCGAATGTATATGAACATCTTTAACAAATCTACATTCTGAAAATGCCTAGAGCTAATGTAATTTATTATGCATGGAAGAAGATGATAAATATATTGGCCTTCAGCAGAAAATAATAAAATGGTTTGATTAGGTTTAATTTAATTATTGTTGTAAGAGAAAATCCTCTATTCTTGACTTCTCTGTCCTTCAAAGTATTCCTCATGGAAGAAAAGCAGTAAAAAAATCTACTTACCATGTTGCAAAAAGGCATGTCAGTCAAGGCCATTATGAGGTCTTGTCCACTCATTTCCTTGTCTCTTTTTTTTTTTTTTTTTTTCACTGTAACAGCTGAGCTTCAGTTCTTTGCCATCTGTACTCTCAGTTTATAGCTAAGTTGGTGCCTTCCTGACATCCTGGTGGAAAACAGAGTAGAAAATCTGCCAAGACTTTACAAGTCTGAAAAGTTAAATTAACAAAATGTGATTAAGATTATGGTTAATGTTTCTCTTTCAGGATTTATCAAAAAAGATTATTCTTAGCTGTGTTTATTCTTGATTTGTACTCTGGATGTATTTGACTCCTCTGTATCCCTTCCTGCAGGTAGGTGAGCTCTCTGTTACACATTTCCTGAATCAAATTCCAAATCTCATAATGTCAGGAATTTTTTGTCATCACTTTCCCTACAAAGCAAATATTTCTAGCCAATACGATTACTTCTTTTTATGAATGTATCTTAACATAATATACTGCAGTTCTAAATTCATAGGTAATCCATATACTTCATCTTTTCTAAACAGGTTCTTGTTGGAACAATTTTTTTTTATTCTTTTCAATAGATTCCTTTGTTTTTTGCATGATGTAAGTTAATGTCTTTTTGTCAGTTAATCAGGCTTCTATTATATGCTCTTTTCTCTCATAGAGAAGTTCCATGTCAGAATGTAAGTCATGTCACATTTTTGATAGGAATCCTATAAATATTTTCATAAAATATATTTTTTTTATTATCACTTCACAGTTATTGAAAATATATGAGGCATTGTACTTTTAAGATTTTTTTGTGGCTGTATAGACTGTTCTAAGTTGGTTTCAAAGGTGGAAAGAAGAGTACTCTCCATGGAAATTTATATCAGGAGGACTCTGAAATCTGGGTAGGTAGTATTTAGAGTTAGTAGCTATTACTAGCTGAATCATGGTGTCTACACTGCATCTATTGGAAATTTTTTCCACCCTACTTTGCAATGTATGTTTGTATACATTCCTGTTTATATACAGTTCATTTATACATAAGGAATTCTGGTGAGCAAACAGCAGACAGAAGAAATACAAATCAGGAAAACATTGTTTTCATATAGTTTTCTGTCGTGGTTTGAGCCTGGTCAGCAGCTAAACGCCCCGCAGCCCCTCACCCACCCTCCCCCCACTTGGGAATGGGGAGGGAATCGGAGGGGCAAAGGGAGACTCGCGGGTTGAGATAAAAACAGTTTAATAACAGTGACAGAACAATACACTGACAGCAGTATCAGCAGGTAATGTACAATACAGCTGCTCACCACCCACCAACCAACACCCACCTGCTCCCAGCTGGTGATCCCCAACACAAAGACCCCACAGCCACACTCCCAGAAGTGAGAGCCCCTCTTGACCCTCTCCTGCCTTTATATAGCGAGCACAATGTCACGTGACATGGACTATCAGCCAATCTGGTCCCAGCCCTCCAGCTGTGCTCCCCCCGCCCCCGCACACAGGTGAGGGCACTGGGCCCTGGGGAGCCCCTGGGGTCTCAGGGTGCTGCAGCTCCTCCAGCTGCCGAACCAATGGGAACTCTAGTCCAGCCCCAACCAGGACATTTTCATTTACCTATCCTTATTTTTCCTGTCTTTTTATTTTCTCTTTTTCTTTCTTTTACATACTACCTTTTGAAAAATATATTTCATGCTATGCTGATTTCTAGATATTTCTATGCTTATTTCTAGATATTAATTTACTTTAGAAAGTTTTGGACTATGAAAGTGAACAGATTGTTTTCTATATACTTGTCTTGATTGACAAGACCTTTTGGTTTTGAGGAATTTTTGCTGTTCTGATTAGTGGTGGGTGTAAAAATAATGCTGTCTCTAAGAGATTCTGTTGTGCATGGTGATGGGAGGGCAAGACAACAAATACCATTACTGATAATTTTCTATTTCAGATTTTTCCTCATGCAGAAGTACAGCTAAATCATTTCATGCTGCCACATCAACAATACTGCAGTATGGAAAAATCCTTTACTTTGTGGGTGAGGTTGATACAATTTTGATGGATGTGAGTGCTTGGCATATTCATCTTTAATTACCATCTAGAATTGTTTCAGATTTTTTTTGAAACAAAGAAGAGCAAAAACAAGCCTCAAGAAATAGTAAAAATTTGGTTTGGCTGAAGCTTACTGAAACAGGGTTATATTGATTTTGGCTACTTCTGTTCCGTATATTTAGTTGATCTGAACATGATTTTTGTTATTCAATATCAATAATTTTATTATGTTATAGTTGGAAGGTATATTTTGAATTAATATTTCCCATACTGGAGAACTGTTGATTTTACTATGAATTGCAAGAATATTTATTATTAACTTGATGCCAGCTATATATTTTTGTTAATAGTCATAGTAAGTGTTCATACTGGAAGGAACGTGATATTAAACTATGAATTTAAAACTTGTTGCTAACTGGCAGGATTTTTCAAATTATAATATCATGGAATTACAAAGTATTTGAGCTGCCTTGTCAATGGGCACAACTGAGAAGAGTCTTGCTCCATTTTCTTTATTCTCTTTATTCCCCTCCATGAGATACTTCTACATATCGATATGATCCTCCTGAGTCTTCTCCCTGGCAATGTCAGGGACAGGTTAGTTTCTGGTTAGTCAGTGCTCTCAACCTCTCTTCATAGGAGAGATGCTTCAGTCCCTTATTCCTTGTTGCTCTTTGCTGGGCTCAATCCAGTATGTCCATGCCTCTCTTTTACTGGGGAGCATCATTTCCTGTGCTGACTGCAGACAGGTGCCTTTCCCCTCCTACTATATCTATAACAATCCCTACATCAGCTGAACCAGTTTCTGGAACTCTTACACTTTTATCCAAATGGTCCAAGTATGGAGTTTAGTCTTCACTTGAGAATTTCCTGGGTTTTTGACACAATCTCAGGTTCAAGCAGTTAAGATTAGTTAAATTAATCCATTAAACAAAATACACAAAATGGGAAATTGTAGGCCTGAAAATGAGTGATTAATGAAACAAACTCAGGAGCTGGCTTGCTTACCTTTTATAGATTGTAGCTTTACTGCAGCTATTCTGCATGAATATAAATATGAATTTACAATGATATTTTTTCGTGTTATGCTGAATAGGCTTGAGTAACCTGGTGTAGGGTATTAGAAAATAAGGAAAAGCTGAGTTTACAAATAAGAGCAGGAGTTTTCTTTAGAGTTCCTTGGGACATTGTGAAAAACTTTGAAATAAAATGTTCTCTTTGTCAGAGGTTAATTCTGGAATGATGTTAAAAGAAGTGGCCCTCTATGCAGAGAACTGGACTCTACATTTTAGTGAAAATTTTTTAACATGGAACACAGCTATGCATTCCCAGGATATGATTTGATCTTATTAAAAATTCTTTCTTTTTGTTAGAGAACTACAAGTAATATTTTACTTTCCTTTTTTGTGAGTCACAGAAGACTGAAGGTAAGAAGTAGGCATTGTACCAGTAAGAAGTAGGTGACAGTTTTATATTTAAGAGCTTAAAATTTGCATAAAAATCACAGATAAAGCGTGGAGACTGAGATAGAAAGTTAAAGAATGATGGCTTATCTGTGACATATTGGATCCATAGTAAGGGTGTAGGTTTTCTTGCAGTGTTAGAGAGTTTTTCTTCCTGCCTGTTTTGACCTTATTGTTACATCTTCTATATCGTGGTGTCCTGAGTTTGAGTGAGTGGTGGGGTTTTTGACAGCAAGAGAGGGGGCAACAGTGGTGGACCCCTGTGAGAAGCTCCTCAAAGCTCCACCACCTCCAAGTTGGACCCACCTCTGCACCAAGGCTGAGCCAACCAGCTGTGCCTCTGTGAGAATGTATTTAAGAAGGGACCTGGGAGGAGGAGTTTGCGCCATGAGGAGGAGTTGCGACATCTATGTGAACACCGATGTCAGTGGAAGAATAGAGGAGGAAAGGGGAAGAGGTGTGCGGGAGCAGAGACCCCCTGTGTCCTGTGGTGAGACGGCAGGGCGGCCTCCTACCACCACCCGTGGAGGTCTGTGGTGGAACAGATGCTGACGTGCATTCTGTGGGGAGTCCCACGCTGTCTCAAGTGACTGTGGCCAAAGGAAGGTGGGACACTGTGGGAAGAAGCAGTCCTTGGTGTTGTAGTTCAGCGCTGGGAGGATTGCAGCATGCGGGGGTGTCCCACGCTGGAGCAGCTCTGGCAGGGCTGCAGCCCGTGGGAGGAACTCCAATTGGAGAAAGTTGGTGTTCCAAGCTGGAGCATCCTGGTACTTCAATTCCAGAAAAATTTAGGTATACATCTTTTTCAAAGCTCCTTTAAATAGCTGCACACATTATTCACAAAGAACAACCTTTGCAAAAGAAGAGTTCTGTCCTCCTTCTGGCTACAGATGCCCACATCTGGAATAAATCTAACTTAAATCAAGAAATAAGAATCATTCTGTGCTTCTCACATATCTATTTGAATGTCATGACTAAGCCAAAATTTGACTGTGCCCATTGTCTTGCTTTCTTCTAGTAAATGTCAGGAAAATTATTTGACATGTTTGTGTGAACACTGAATATTTTCCAAAGAACTTGGGAAAGTTTTAGACTGTATTTTAACTTCTGTATGAATACAAGAGATAAGATTCTTAAATATTGGTGAAACTAATAACTTAGGGGAATTTTAATACACTTTTCTATTCACACACAGAGCACAGAATTGTAATATTTTTCTTGCCATTTGATTGTCAGTAACTGGTCATGGATTCATTATTTTGTTTGACAAATATATATATTTTAAAATAAATAGCCATAATATAGCTTTGCTTGCATTGTTATTATGCAAATGACATCTGTTTAAAGACATTTTGGCTAGAGCAGATTTAATATTAAAAGGATATAGCTGTCTTTTTTTTTTTTCTTCTTATTCCTGTATCTCTTTATAATTGATTAATGTTCATTTGGATGAATAATTTATAACTCATATAGCTCCTGGCTTATTAATTGTTTAATTTCAGAGAAAGTAACTGAGTACTAAGGAGAAGCAAGTTGTCATTTAGAGGGACACATTAAATTTAAATACTCCATTGATGCATAGAATAGAAGTGGTCAAAGTACTTCATATGTGCTTCTTACATCTAGTACTGTACTTTTAAAGAGGAATAATGATAATGAAGATTAAGGGGTATTAAGGCTTTTTTTTAGATATAAGAGGTATTTGATAGTATGTGGTTTGGCAAACTTTATGATCCTGTGCTGATTTTGTTTCTCTTTATATGTCTTTTTTTGCATCATTGGTTTTCTCTGCAGTAGGCCAAGCAGAAAGGGGAGAAAATTGAATAAACAGTGCTCACACATAATAATAAACAAGATTAAATATGCAAATGATTAAATGATAAAATTAACCTTAAATTGTAGATAAGCCTTTTGCCTTTGCAATTGTAATTAATCTTGAGATATGTTTAGATCAAAGGAACAGAATCTGAATCAACACTGATCTTTTGATGAGGATATGCAGCAGTTCTGCTTCAATTGAGAGCCTGTGACACTTGCTAGACAGGATTTAATCTTCATTTTTGGTAAATTGAGAAGTTCTTCCTCCTTATAGAGAAGTAGCTAGTGCTGCTTGGAGTTGGTTAAGTGTTGTGGTCAATGTATGAAGATGAAATATTCTTGGAAGACTTTATTTTAGGAATTGCTAATAGTAACAACTTCCCAGTGTTTTTATATTACCATTTTACATATGGCATAGCTAATTTCACCTTGTACTTTTACAGTGTGCTATTTATAGAAGGGTGATTAATGAAAGACAGAAAATGATTCCAGGGATCTTGTATCTTAGCTTTCTGTTGTAGTTATTTTGCTGTTCTTTGAAAGCACTGAATTACTTATTTTTATTAGTATTGGGAAGGAAGTAAAAATAAAAGTCAAATAGCCTACAGTTTAATTTCTTTGTTTCGGTCATGACATTTAAAAACTGGGAAGGTATTATACATCATGGAAGGTAAGGATATATCATCTTCCTCTGCCAAAGCCAATAAGTTGTTAATAAGATACATGTATCGTTTCCTTTTCTCTACTTAGAATTGATAACATGTTCTGTAAGCAGACAAAATAAATGCAAAATAATTTGCATGTTCCACATTTGCAGAGCTGCCCGCCTTGCATTCAAGAGCAGAAAGAAAAGACATTGGGAAAAATAGTCTTTACTACTATACAGTATTGATAGAAAAAGTAGAATACCTTGCATGTCTGCTATCTTTACATTTCTCCTATCCTTATGAGCACTGCAGGAATCTCTCTTTTACAGCAAAGAAAACGGATTGAGAAGGCAAATACTTTTGTGTTACTTATGGTCTCAAACAGCAGGAGGTCTCCATATGATATGACACCTGAAGGCCCTGTAAGTTCTAAGTCTATTACTAGAAACCTGTCCAGCTTCTTTTCCAAGAAGCATCAGGTGTATACAATGGCTGGACTAGCAGGAATGATTGGTTCTCTTCAATCATCTTTCATAGCTCTGGCTATGAAGAAGAGGCACCAATTTTCAATTAGCCCTTGTGGAGCAAGGTTCCCATAGGTCCCAACAGTGTCTCTAAAGGAGAACTCCAGGGTGCAGGCTCATTACCATATCATCCAATCTCACAGTGCTAACTTTTTTTCCCCTCAGACCTTTATTCTTTACAGTGCCAGCTAATTCTCAAATTATGAAGTGGTCTATAAAACAAGTAATTGCAGGAGGACATCTCTTGAAGATACAACAGCCTGCAGTCCAAATGTTGCATTCTTTAACCCTTCAATTCACAATGAGAGCAACCTATATCTTTGGCAGTTACTTACAGCATATAATAGAGCTTTCTTGAACTGAAGACACTCAGTTGACTGAAACCTCAGCTATTGTGATTTCTGGGACTAATGAGGCTCTGCTGACTATAACACTACTTATGTTTTCTGATGTAGGATAAATTCAAAGTCAAGGGGATTTCTCAAATTTTTTCAGTAACCCAAAGCCCTACGATGGAATCTGTTTCTAAAAACTGCCTCACAAATTGGTATGTCTAGGAGAGACTGCAGAAAAAGAGAAGTAACATAAAAATGAATTGAATGCGTTTTTAAAGAAAATACAAGTGTTTTTTTGTTTTGTTTTGTTTTGTTTTGTTTTGTTTTGTTTTTTAATATATAGCCTGATACCTTAACTAATGTTAAGCAGTCTGAAGTGGAGAAATACCAGAAACTTTGAATTCAGGTAACATAGATAAGGATAAGGAATCCCAGGAATAGTAGAAGTATATAAACATGATTTAAGGCTTAAACTTTCTCTGTGTATTTTTATAGCTTTCAAGTGCCTTGCAATGTTAAGTAAAATAATATTGATTTCTCCTCCAATAATGTTCACTAACTTCTATACATATATGTCACAGCATTAGCACATATGACATTTTGATATTTTCACAAATGTTTTCTATGTATGTTTGCTATGTATTCTGTCTCTCGGATGCCAACATATTCATGTAAAAATAAACAGCAGATTATTTCAGAACAGTTGGTGAAGGGAGTTCCAGAAAAATATTACAAAATTATTTGATATAATTGTTTGAAGGGAGATTAAATAATGATGTGTAAAGGATTAAGTATAGGAGAGTAGTCCAAGAAAAATGGAGCAGTTCACTGGAACATGGCTATTGCCTTTAGCTGTCCCTTAAATCCTGTAAGTGGAAACAGACAAATACACAGAGGGGTTACTGGAAATGGAAAAACCTTGTGTTGAGAAGGAAGGACCAAAATACATAGACCAGAAACAGAGGAAGTCTGTTTGATAAAGTTTGATAAATTCAAGGATAGTTTTCAGTAGTAAAAAGGCAGGTTTTGTATTGCTGAAAAGATTAAAGTGCTATACAATGCAGAAAATAGTTGTGGTGGTATTTAATTTCTTGTAGTGGGATAGCATTTGGAAACAGGAATGGTTTAGAGAGGCAGAGTGTTTTGTTAAAGCATTTATACGTTATTCGATCATAATAAATCAAATTTTAAGACAAGAAAATGTAATGTTTTATCAGTTAGTTACTGTAAAGAGGTAGTAAGGTACCTGGAAAACACTAGTCTGGTGAATACAATGTCTAAATCTTTTGTTGTTACAGAGATACCTAAAGTTTATTATCACAATTAGTATGTTATGATGCTACTTAGGAGAAAAATTCAGCCAAAATTTAAATTTGCTCCAGCTGAACCACCATAGTGTACTAATGCAAAAAATTTTTTTTTTGTAGTTAAATTTTAAGCTAACTATATCACTAATAAGTTATTTTTAAACTGTTTTACAAATACTAGCTACTTAATGGAGGGTGACAGGTAAAGGGTGGAAAGAAGTATGAGTCCTCCTGGGTATGTCTTGCTTCTCTTGTGAACAAGCAGTGTTGAACACAATTGTTCAGGCTGTCCTTTGAGCTTCGAGGTTAACTAACAGCTTTTTGTAGTTAGATTCCTACTGTTTCCAAGTTAATTGGTCCACCTTCTCACATTCATGCAGAAGTCATGCTTCCCTGGAAAGTCACTTCAAAATACATGACATTAGACAGCATTTTCACAGGGAGAAAAAGACGTAGTTTTCTTAAAGATCAAGAGAGTATGACCTTAGAGAAGCGGGCCCTAAAAGTATAATCCTGAAAATTTCCTGGCTGTTTGTGTTTCCTTGCTATGATGTGAAAGAAATAATATTTATCTTCAGAAGCAAAATGCAATTCCCGATGTCAGTTTGCATCCGACTCTAAGTCAAAGTGTTAAATAACAGACAGGCTACCTGGATGTCTTGAGAGTCTGTCACAGTGTGCGATAGTGAAGAGGTTTCTTACAAGAAAATAAAAATACGATAGAGTAGAACTCTCAGTTAATGTACCAGTAAAATTGACAGGAGATTCCTACTTAATGTTAAGATCATGCACAGCTCTTTGTGGATGCAGGGCATAAGTTGTACGGTCAGTAGAACTTAGATGTAGTATAGAGATACCTGTACAACCTGTACAATTGTGGAAAAAAATCAAATCTAGCCCTGTTTTTCAACCATAGCAGAGAGTTAAGAAATTGTATTTTAAAAAAAAAAGTAAGAATTCTTTATTCCAACAAGCACCTACAGCCCTGATGTCTGTACTTTGAGTCATTATAGAATCCTTAATATTTTTTTTTTTCTGAACAGTTTATAACTAAAATATTTGATTTGTTTATTTCTTACAAGGTAGGCAAACACAGCTGTTTTTTTCCCTTGTAAGACCATACTAGTTGTGATGCTACAAGTATTTCCTTTAGCTTTTCTCTTTGATAATTATGGCTGTAAAGAAACTTTTTAAATGTTTAAAAACTTTAAATAACACCATGCCATTTCATGGAGTTATTGCTGTATTATCCCTGTTTTAGCTGTTATTTTTAAATTCAGAGGGAATCTGTGGGAACAATGGGAATATATAGATTTTCTCAAAAGGTACCTAGAAGAACATGGTCTAATAGGAATCCTTTTTCTGATTAAGAGCTATGAAAAATGTAGTCTTACTTTCTGGATAGTCAAAGGAAAATATAGAAAATGACCAGCAGAAGAATAAGAGATTGCAGTTTCCTTTGTGATTTTTCATTGTGCCCATCTTGATCTAACTTGTAATGTCATGTTAAAGATTTGTAGTTAACGCTAGAACTTTTCTCAGACATAAGGGAATTCCAGCAATGTTCCACAATAGAGCAGAAGAGAAATAAGATAAAATGACTCCAAATGAAATCCATTCTCTTTTTTTTTGGCTGAGTCAAACAGGAGGTATCTCTTTTCATGTGTTCATTTGAGAAGGTGTTTGCTCTCTCCCCATCTCAAAAATAAGTTTATCAGAGATTTTTTGCAAAAGTGAAATGGGACTTGGGCCAATGCTCAGATATTGTATGAGATACTAGCCCTATATAAAAAGACAGGAGATCAGATTTTTTTCCATTTCTACACTTTACAAAGGAAATAACAACCTTGATTTTGCATCACTGGTAACTGAAGGGCAAAGAGGCATTAGAAGCATTTTACATGTTTTATATGTGCTCTTTTATATTTTTGAGCTGTCCCACTGCTTAATAATGCTACTGCTTAGATGTAACTCTTTCCTTAAGTCTGCATGCAGCTATCCTTCTGCACTGATATCTGTGCCATAAATAAGACATTAAATATCCTGTAGAAAGTAGTCAAGGTAGAAAATTCACAATTTGAACTGGGACTGTTTTCAGGTTTCTGACTAGCAGCTGCCGTTCTCATCATGAGGTCATTAATCCAGCTGTATGGGGTGTCAGTCTACTATATTACTGCTTTTATACATTTAAAAATAGATCCCCGATAGCGGACCTGGGTTCACAGGCTCAACAGAAACTGGTTGCTGTGATCTTATAAAAACACTAAAGAAGAATTTTCTAGCATGTCCTTGATAAACTTATTCCATGTTCTTTTTTTGATGTAATGATTGGAAGTGGTTAAATTATTAGATTTTTTCCCAGAACTCAGCAGTCAAATGGTTGGTTTCTCACTGCATTTTTGGTTGTCAGTTATTTACTTTAATTTTTAATAAATCACTGATTTATGTTATTTTTTTATTATGAACAGGAATGGGTACAACTGGGAAACAAAACCAAAAGTCAGGATTACAACAAGTTTTTGTTAATTAATGAAAACCATAAGGCGTTGTTTTCACTGTATAGAAGGTTTTTTTTTTTTTTTAGAAAAGAATGTGAAGATGGTGATATCAAAGTATTTTTGCTAATATTTTTGAAAGGTGTATCAGTTTGTGTACAACATGCACACATACTTGTGTATGTCTCTCATTCAAACTTGTATCAACCTGACAGATGCAAAAGCAGAAAAAGATAAAAAACCTCAAGTGTGAACTTCATGCAAATAGTCAGAGCAAGTGTTTTATATTACAGTTATATAAGGAATTGTGTCATTTTATAAAAGAACACTTAGAAGATATGAAGTTCCTCTGAGTGCATCTTTGTAATTTAAAAAGCCCATTTGATTTCTGCTGTTTGAATGTAGTTTGAATTCAAAGGAGTAATTCTCCACAGAAAACATTAGGCTTATTTGTTCAGTTCTGTATCAAGATTAGAATGAATGTAAATACTAAAATGAAATAATAGCTGAAGGACTCTGACCACCTTTAGGTTTTGGTTTTTTTTTGGTTTGTTTTTGTTTTTTTTTTTTTTTTTTTTTGTTTTGTTTGTTTTTTTTTTCTGATTTTCTACAATATCTCACCTTTATACATCAACATAATTAAAAGAAGAATGTCAGCTCCTGCCTTGGGCCTAACTCGGCCTTTATAAATTAGCTTGACTTTTAGAATTTGTTAGTGTGATTAAAAATTAGGTATTAATTTTAAAAACAATGTTAAATATTTATTTTTTATAGGCTGCTCTTTTCCTTTTTCTCCTGAAAGTAATCTAAGAGTGATTCTGCTTGGTGTTTGTTTAGACTGTATTTATGAAAAAAAAATTGGTTTTTATTCTCACAACAAACTTCCCTGTAAGTATCTGAAAGATATCAAGAATTTTAAAAAATGAAGTCTATGCTTAAGTCTGTTGCATACAGTTCCATCCATGCTCGTACATTACAGAGGTAGTTTAATCACCCATAAGAAATTACTAGCTTCTCTGTTCGTGAAGCATGACATTTCAATTGCACAGCCAATAAAAGAATTACATGAAGAGGGCTGAAATGATTTACTGTATGGAAAGCCACAAGACCAAGGTTACCATGGTGAGCTACCTTTCTGTGCATACAAGGTCAAGTGAGAGTGACCTGTCAGTGGACAACCTTCAGTGCTAACATAGTAATATATTTCACCAACAATCGTTTGTTGATCTGCTTCTTAAATAATTATAAACATTTTAATATTTGATATTTTGTCATTGCCGAATTTTTTACATGTGGACAATAATGAATACGGAAATCTTCATTTTATGCTTCAGTAATAGTAGTTTAACAGCATTAGATGAATATCTGTGTTTAGCAAATTTTTATGAATTGTAATTGTATAGAGTAATGTGTCTTTGGGTATGTTCAGAGGTTAAAAAAAAGCTTACCAAGGGTTTTCAGATATTTAATCTACTGTGTATGAGATTCTAGTTGATGTTTTTCATATTTTCTGACGCTGCATTATTGTATATTGCTGAATTCTTTCACTTCCAATGGGACTGGAAATAGGGAGGCAGGGTGCATTGCAAAAAGTCTGTGTACAAATATTGTCAAAGAAAACATACAATTATAATTAAAACGTTCAGGAAAAAAGTATGAAAAGCAGGGAGTTCACCTAATGGTTCTCTGAAAAATATTTTGTTGATGCATAAAATGAGAACTATACTAATAAATGTCTCTTGAATTACATATGCTGTAAGAAAATGAAACCCTTTGGGTTATGAATCTTGGATTTAAAGAGGCAGTCATCAAATATTTAAGATGAAAATGCAGTAACACATGCTAGCTGTCATGTGTAAGTTTGGTGAATGTTATGACAAGGTTTTTAAAACATTCATAGTCAGAGTATTTTTATAAAAATGTTCATTAATTCAAACAGACATTCATATCTGGCAACCGCTATTGCAATTGAGATTTCTAGGTGCATGAGAAATCTTTGTAAAGCCAAGAAAATATGGGTGAAATATATAGCAATCATGTTTAAATTATACATTATAAAGCATACCTATTGGTATGTTGTCATATTATGCATTAAATTTAGTGCATAAATCAGGTTGTTATAATTCTGATGTCGCCAAAAGGCACAAAATATGACAAACAGGACCAGGCATGTAGATATTATCATACTCAATAATTCAATGAGCATTTGTTTTATGTAAATTAACTCCTGTTAATAAAAATTACACTCATTTATTACACCACTTCCATGTGATAATTAAAAAAATGTCCCTTTTCTTGAAAATCGTTACAAAATGTGAATAATGCATTTGTTTAATATCTTTATAAACAAGATCTTACCGTCAGATTAGTTCTGGAAATTAAAGTGTTATTGATTTCTATAATAATTTCATAATACTGTTACATTGCAGTGCTGAAACTGCTAATCTCGTTTTTGTGGAGACCTCTATGCATTTAAAACAGTGCTTGAACTCTCACATACAGCATATAAACAGTATTAATTTGATGCATGCTGATATTGTTGAATCTGCAGAAAAAGTACCTTTCAAAATATGGAGAATAAAAGAGGCACTTTTAACTGTAGCTTTTAACATAATGAACACAACTATCTATTAAAACAGTGTTGCAATAGAGTGGGTTTTTTCAACACATTTAAGCATATTGGGTGGTAATATACCAAAACATCAATATGGTTTAGATTTTCTTAATTTATACTTGAAATATATACCAACCTGAGAAAAGTTTAGAACTGTGCCCTGAATTGTCTATGATTATGAGGGATCTCTAATAGAAGATACAATGTAACACCTGACCTTGTGTCTACTTTCCCATTTAAAAAAAAAAAAAAAAAAAAAAGAAAAAGATTGGAAGCTTATTATTGCCTGCTTTTAATTCCTGAATATTAGGGTTCACTGGATTTTCTTTTATTCTCTCTTTTTTTCTTTTTAATAATTAGTAGGTACAAACTTTCTTAAGACATTCCTTTGCTACCTTAACAGAACAACAAAAGACAGAAGTGAATATGTGTGTGGGAAAAGATTCAAGGTAAGATCTGTGTCATGCTAAGGAAATTATTCAGAGCTGAAAACATTTGTCTGAGGGCTGCTAATTGAGTTGGTGAGCCAAATCTTGAAGAACCTGTGGACATCTTGATAAGACAGAGCACACAGGGAAGGTGAAATTCTTTAACCTTGCTTGCTTCTACCCTTCATCACTAGACCCAGCAAGACTCTTGGCAGGAAAGAAAAGACTTCTTATCTTCTGTTCTTTATTAAAAGTAGCTAAATAAGTACTTTAAGGTACCAGGCTTAGCTGAAGTTGAGTATGCTGCTGTGAATGGTGGTCCCAACTGAGCATCATATCGGAGCACTTCTCTTGATTGTTAGTGGCAGTCTGCTAGAGCCACTACTTAGCTCTGTAAAGTGGCAGAAATCAAAGAAGGCCTTGTTGCTGTGCATAAAGAAATGGCAAATGATCCTGAAATGCACCTTCCAGCTCCCCTTGAATGTTATGGGATCAAACATTGGAAACGGCAGGGCATATACTATCTGGTGAAAACTCTTCCATTCACTTGCAGGACACCTCACACAAAGTTCCTGTACTTTATAAAGTAGAGCCAGTTAGACTGCCAATTGTATGATGGCAAGATCATGATACTACTGGGAATGTTGTCAGATTACCAAATGACTGACAAGCAATATTAGGTTTTGAATGGCGCATAGGGACTTAAAACCCCAAAACTAAAAATGCACAGACTAAGAAATGGCTAATTTTTGATCTATCTTGTGGCCATTGGCAACTGATAAAATAAGTGGAGTTATATTTCATGATCAGAAGAACATAGGCTGTGGCATTAGTATTATTTCACAACTACAAAGGGAATGAATGTGTAAAATGTAGAAATCCCTCTGGTAGTCATAAATGCATAGATTATATCTGTTTACCTAAGATTGAATTAAAGAGAAATTTGTAAATGGTTTTTAAAGAGAAAATTAAAAATTCACCAGAGAAAATAAGCACAATCAAGTAGACATAGTGAACCTTCAGAAAGTTAACCCATGTTTTAATGCTCTAGAATATAAAGATTTTTAATCTTTGTCTGTCCTGGGTTGAGTGAATGGTGGAGTTTTTTGGTGGCAGGGGAGGGGGCTGTCGGGGCGGCCCCCTGTGAGAAGCTTCTCGAAGCTCCCCCAGCTCCAAGTCAGCTTCACTTCTGTTTGGGAAATTGAGCCAATCGGCTGCGCCTCTGCGATAACGTATTTAAGAAGGGACGTGGTGACGTGCAGTGGGACTTGTGAGGAGGAGTCGCTGCAGCTGCATGAACACCAAGGTCAGTGGAGGAACGGAGGAAGAAAGGAGGGGGGAGGTGTGCCGGAGCAGATACCCCCCTGTATCCTGTGGTGAGATGGCAGGGCGGCCCCCCCCCTGCCACCCATGAAGATCTACGGTGGAGCAGACATTGATTTGTGGCCTGTGGCTTCTGCTCGGCTAATCAAGGTGCTGTGCCCGAAGAGGGACAGGGTCTCATGGGAAAAGGTAGCCCTGCTGCTGTAATTCAGTGCTGGGAGGATTGGAGCATGCGGGGGAGTCCCACGCCGGAGCGGCTCGGGAAGGGCTGCAGCCGTAGGAGGGAATCCAGTCAGAGGAAGTTAGTGACCCATGACGGAGCAGCATGGGGAATGCTGCAGCCCATGGGAGGGACTCATGTTGGAGAAAGTTTGTGGAGGACTGTCTCCTGTGAGAGGGGGACCACGATGGAGCAGGAGGAACAAGTTCCGGACACTCCCCTCACCGAAGATGAAGGAAGTGGCAGCGCTGACTGCACCCCCCATTCCCTGCCCCTGCGCCACTGGGGGAGGAGGTAGAGATATCGGGAGCAGAGCTGAGCCCGGGAAGAAGGGAGGGGTGGGGGGAAGGTGTTCTCAACATGTGGCAATGCTTCTCACTGTCCTACTCTGTTATGTGTTGTTAGTGTCTGTAATAAATGTATATTCTTTTTTTCTTCCCCTAACAAGTCTGCCTTTTGCTCGTGATCATAAAGGGGAAAATTTTCCCCATCCCAGTACTATCTTGAACCCCAAGCCTGGCTCTCTGTCCCTTCTCATTGCCGGAGGGGAAGGGAGAGAGAGCTGCTGCATTGTGGTTGGCTGCCAACCAGGCCTAAACCATGACATTGTCTCAATTTTCAGGATCCTTTGCTTACTGAAGGTATTAGATATTTACACTTGCTACTTTGGGCATCTAAGTAGGTCCAGGAAGTCTTCTGGAGATATTCTCCTTTCTTCATTTTATATATAACAGGGCTTTTCTCCTGTCTTTGTTTCTTTAAACTGCACCTTCCCAAGATATTTAAATTGACACACAAGATTAATAAAAAAATGGTTTTACAATCATTTTGGACAAGAGCAGTAAAACATTATTTGAATTCGTGCTGAATTTGATTCAGATGTCAGGTTTCCAACTGAAGAATTGAGTATGGCGAAATATATTTATATCTATTAAATTAGCAATAAAATTTGAGTACACTTTGTTAATGAGATTTTGCATTTTGATCCCACTCTCCTTCACTTTAAATTATACAAAAGTATTAGAGGTCAGATGAACTATAATGCTGAAAGAATATCAAAGTCACTGAGCACACTTGTTTTCTTCTTTTTACCACAGTTGTCTAAGTAAGCAATTTAGGTATCTGTATTAAACTGAAAAGGTGGAGACACTAAATAGATTGTAGTGAATTATTTTTTTTTTGGCCACTGAATCATTCAGAAGTATATAAGAAGGTGAAGCCTCAAGTATTGGAAAAAGATGTTCACTTCACACCAAAAATGATTAGCAGCATTGATACATTACAGATTATTACCTATAGATTCTCTTTTTGCATTTGGAAGCAATCCAAAATACAACTGACAGTACTGAGAACTGTATCTGTTTTTATAAAAGAGATTCTCAACCATTAAACATTTGTGAAGCTATTAAGATACACATTGGTCTCCTGTTCCATGAGGGAATTCAGGCTATATTTGTAAAGACTGACATTTTTGGAACTTACTTTCCTTTTCTACCATTGTTAGGATTTGGCTTCCCTTTAAAGAGTATGAAAAAAAATGGCTTTAGTTTAGTTTTCAGGATTTCTTACTGTTTACTTCACAGTTTGACTGTCAATGTATTTACTGGTGGAAGCTGTGATTTTTTTATATGACAAGTACCTTTTTTTGGATTGCTTTTATCCAATTAATACTTTGAAACTGTAAATAGCATCCAGGTAGTAGGGGTATATGCACCATATAAATTACTAACGAAACGTGGAGGGATTTTTCTCGGTAAGACTTTTTGATAATGTAATTACATTTAATAGTTAAGTGTGTACAAACTCTATGTGCTGGTGGAAAAGAAACAAAACACAGCAACAGGCAGTAACCTTTGTTCAACAGGAGAGAGTGTAAGCACAAGTCACAGCAAGCAACAAATGTAAAAGCATAAGTGAACAAAAATAGCATTTTAAAGTGGAGATAAATCCTTATTTCTTGTCCTTACAGATATCTAACTAAAATTCATACCCATATATAGAGAGAAAGGGAAGAGAAAGAAGAATCTTTGTACACTGAGGATAACGTACAATGTATTTACTAGTGCTGAAGTTATGGCAAATCTCCTAAGTCTCTTGAGTTACATAGGCAGCACTGAACATGGGAAGAAGATGGTTGCAGCTATTTGATAGTAACATATTTAAAATAAAGTGACATCACCTGTATTTCAGGGGAGATGAAACTTGAATGTAGTAATACCCTCAAATATTCAAAATGTATCCCATAAATAAAACTTTTGGGAAGTGTTAACTTTATAAAGGCTTCTTCTCTCTCATAATCCTTCTGTCCTTTTGTGATCTATGTGTTTTTGTCTGATTACAGTTTTTTTACTACAGATCTGCTGAATTGACACTGCTAGTTCATGTAACAGTAATACTTCATACAGCTTCCAGAGATTTGGCAAAGACTTCTGAATAAGTATTTTTGGATAAGTGTGTATGCACTTTACAAAGTATATTTAGTGGATAGCTGTTGTATTCTGTAACAGTGTCTAATACTTACCATAAAGGTCTTTAATTCTGAATGTTATTGTTATATTCATTAGGAGGAATGCACTTTTTTTTTTTTTAGAAAAAAAAAAAAAAAAAAAAAAAAAAAAAAAGAAAAGAAAAGAATGGTCCAGATGGAGTTTCTCATTTTGAATTCTTTTGCTTGGAAAACTGCAGGTGCACGTTCATAATTTGACAGTGCTGCATTATGGATTAGCTAGTGAAGGCTATTGTACAGTGAGCTCTGCAGTCATTTCACTGACTTCCTTTGAAGTCCAAGCATATAATCTCTGTGACACCAACACGGCTGCTAAACTCATGTTTAAGTGGTTCAAGTTTTTGAAAGAATTGTATTTAAAAATACAGAAAGACATAAACATTGAATTCTGCAAAAAATAAATTTATAAATAGCACATGTTTTGTAATTCCTATGGCTATAAAAAAAATAGTTGAACAACACTGATTCAGGTTTTTTGAACTGTATAAACAAAAACTTATTTTAGATATTAATGAATTGAGAGTGTATTCATGCACACTGATAACCTATATGTGAAGTATTAACCTCTGAAATATTTTTAATAGAAAAAACTAGACTAATATAAATAAGAGTAATCTGTGCAATAAATTATTTAAATACATAAATTAGTTGCATACTTTAGGGGAGGAAGGTTGCTTAAGTTGAGAAGACAAAATTGAGAAGACTATAAACTCAAGATCTATTTAAATCTAGATTTTGCATTTCCAAAGATGACTGTGTTATATACGCATAGGTCAGGGACGTATTGTTTTGCTGGCACAGATTTTGTAGTTAGATGAAGGAGTTTGTATCCCTCCAACTCTCCTCTGTTGGCACAACCTGGTCATATGACATAATAACAGTAATATGATACAAAGGGTCCTACTGCTTAAGTTCCTGGCTACAGGAGCTGAATCAGGTAATGAATGAGCTACATATAAGTACCTAATTCCACTTAGAGAAATCTGTGCAGTTGACTTTGCTAAGACAGAGAGTTTCTGTCTTCACGACAAAAGTATAATTTGGATTAAAAAAATTAGAGAAAAACAAATTTTAGATGTCAGCAGTTTGAAGCCATATATTTAGAAAGAGAAGCGGATTGTAAAATAACAGGAGGGGAGGGGCTTGTCTGTCAAGCTTGGATATAAAGGAGAGATGAGTTTAGAATAGAAGGAGAAAAGAAGCAAACAGTAACCTAAAGAAAATGGATCTTTACATAGACCCTTGAATGGGTTCAATATATTATATCCCCAATCAAGTATCTCTTCTACTGTCACTTTCTATCTACTCTGTATCCCTTCTTTGTCCAACTTTTCCACACCCTCTCACCCTAAATGTCAGTTTTTCTTAGGTATATCTTTAACCTTCCAAATTCCCTCTGAATCTGTGTGTTTACATATCTGTCTTTGAGTCTGTGAGTGCCAGTTCATTTTCTAGCCTTGTATTCCACCTCTTGTTTTATTAGTATTTATTTTTCACCCCAGGTGACTTGCTTTTCATCACATTATTTCTACACCAAATGCTTTGACTGCCCTTCGTGTTCACCTTTATATTCACATTCACAACTCTCCTTGTATTCGTTCATAAAAATGGCGAAAAGCAGTGAAAAGTTCATCAAAAGCAAAGATCAAAATCCCTGGATGTAGTAGAATTGAACTTTAAAAGGTTTTATTTATTACCATGTTTATTTAGTTAGTTAGTTTCATTGTGGGCTTTGCCTTTGCCTGCAACAACAAAAAACCAAATAATTTTTACTTTTATACAAAAGTACAAAAGCTCTCATGCTTCCATCTTATTCTTTTGACTTCTGCTCATTTATCTTTAGGTTTTAGGCTTTAATACTGATAACTTATTGTTATTTATTAATTACAAATCTTTTCCTGGCTTATTAACAGAGTTTTTTAGAAGTTTAATTAGTAATGGATCAGAATGCATTTTGTGGACAGGTCCGGTTACAAATATTGAAACCAACATTTCACCTCATATTAGCTAAGCTGGTTTGTATTTTGGGATTCACTGCTGTATTAGTAGTGAAATGAAGAAAATAAAAATGTATTAGTAAACAGTAGAGGCTGAAATAGGATACATGTCTCATGAACTTTTTTCTTTGATACTTGTTTCAATCTGCATATTTGTACATTCAAGAATGTATAGATTTTGGAAAGCACACCTGCATTTACAGCTCATCTTTTGAATCCATGTTTCCTTCTCAGGAAAAGTTTATTTGAATTACGTTGCTGACATTCTGTCCTTAAGCAGTTTGGATACTATTAACCCCAGTGACACGCTTACTGCATTCCCATACACAGAATGACTTTTAGCCTAAAAAACATTTGTAAGACTACTCCTATGAAAACCAAAACGATCAATTGTTTTATACTGGTCCAGTTTTCAGCTTCATTTCTTCCTTCAAGTCAGCTGAGGGATATTTCTGCATTACCAGAAGATGCCATTTCAGTTTACATCTTAAACTATACTTTGTCCCCAGATGATGTTGTAAAATGAATTGCATTCAGGCAGGGTCTTCTCAAGCACAACTGCTTCATTTAACAGCAGCATATAAGTATTCAACTCCCAATCCCTGGAGTTCTCTCTTTGCTAACAGTTATAACATCAGACTTAAACTGGCAAGGTGTTTTGGAGAATGGAGATTTTATGAGCCAATTAACTGCTACTGTGGAATATATAATATAACAGGTTTTTCCGTTTTAAGCAAGTCAACCAAGAATCCTTAAGAAATAAGAAATCTTTTGTCAGCTTCTGAAATAAGAATAAAAAATTAAATTCAGGATTTCTCTGAGACTTTTGGTAATTTCAAATGGAGCAGGAATTCCTGTCTTCATCTGTTGGCTTTCAAGAAGTTTTCTAAAAAGTTTAATTGCACTTATTTTTTCAAATTATGTAGACTATACAAAAAAAAGGGAATAGAAAATTCCATATCACTACAAACTTCTGTGAAATTGTACCATTACAGAAATCTTAATGTGAGGACTTAGAACTGATATACTGTGCACTAAATTTTCAAAAAAGCAAAATATAAATTTCTTATTTTATTTGAGTGCTTTCCAGGTATTCATGGGTACTGTTACACAAGATCCTTCATCTAGTGAAATCTTGCCAGGAATTTATTGATAAGGAAGAGAAACATAAAAGGATTAATTGCATGCTCAGGAAAACCAAGCTGTGTGACAAAAGTGAATTCTGCTTCTCTGCCTTAAGAGGACCAGTGTTTCCTCCTGGAGTTGGCTGGATTTGTAACGAGGTGTACCTACATGATTTTGTAAACTCTTCATTTTGTTCTCATTCTCTGTCCTGAGAAGATTCAAGGAGAAATTTAACTATGCTAACTGAAGTAGCTAACTACAGCGGTCAGATTAGAGTTGTACTCTCAGTTTGTTTTGAGATAGTAGAAAATAGCTGGTAAGGAGCTGAAGACATTCAACAAGAGGTTAAAAGAAGACATTCACTGGATCAAGAAAACAGGCTCCCTGAAAAACTGGAAGCTGATGACAGTCATTAATTTTAAACATATCAATATTTCTTGACATTAGTAATTTTAGTTACCACTGTCTGGTCGTGTATAGTATCTCTCTAAGAAAGTGTATCGTACTTTCACAAGCATGTCTTAACTTTTCAGTCTTTATGTTTGGTTGTGTCATGCATGAAGTGGGAATTGCATGGATGGCTGATTGTAAGTTTTTAATATTTTAGTGCTGTTAGAAAAAAGAAAAAATCAGTGTCATCCATGGGTGGTGATGTTCTGGTGAATTGTATTTTTAGGTGGGAAAAAAACTAACCAAAATTATTTCAGTTTATTATGTTTTTAGAGTAATCCCAACATGTCACAATGAACAAAAAGACTGTATTTTATGTACTTCTCTTCAGTCCTTAGTTTTTCCATGTGTTTTATTCACTGTCATGTGCGAGAAGGTCGTGTGCCTTCAGTAAGTGGGCATACCCCAGGCTATGCTATTTCCTTGTAGATTGTATGTGATATAATATCAGTTCAGTGCTTGGTATTTTTCCAACTTATAGAGACCAGACTGAAATACAGGCATCTTAAACTGATTTTGGGCTAGAGAAATGTGTATAAAGAGAGAGTAACTTTGAAACCTAGCCAATAAAATGTTTTCATCCTCAGCTAAGACCATGGTCTTTTCATTTGCAGGGTGGCAGAGGGTCTGCTTTGCTCTTAGGACAATAAAATTCATAAATAACCCAAATTATTTTTTTCATTTCCAGGTTTGGTTTGTTTTTTTTTGTTTTTTTTTTTTTTTTTCTGTTATGGCTTTATCTGTTGATGTTAAATTTCCATCCCACCACTAAAAATTAGAAAACTGCTTTCATTTTTGCATTACCCATTGTTTAGGATGTCATGCCACAGTAGACATCTTTCTGTTTTCTTTTAGAAAAGAGAATGCATTATATATCTTACTTCTATGAGTATATTAGTGGTGGAAGCCACTGATGATTCATGTATTTCTAAATGGAGTATTTAAACCTATACACTTCTTAAGAGTCTTCTTCAATGACCATTTTTGGTATCAGAGGAAAAAGAAGTTAGCAAGCCATTTTGGAGAAAAGAAAACTAAAACTTTGGTGTCTTCTAGTTCATGGTCAAGATGTTAAAACTAATCAAAATTCTTTTTTTATTGAGACTAAAAACTAATACAGAATAAAAAATTAGAATATAGAAACAGTAAAAAAAAAAAAAAGTGAAAGAATAAAGAATACAGAAAACAACTCTATGAAATTTTGACAACTGTTTTATAGCTCTTCATCTCCAAAATATCTTTTTTCATATATTCATATTTTGTTCTCAGCAGGGATCATTATAATTTCAAGGTCTTCCCTTTTAGTCTTCCTCTTGTGCTGTTAGATTTCAACAAGACATTAACAATAATTACCTACAAACACTGACCTATAAAGGTGTCCCTTGATGTCTATCGAAATGAGTGATCAATAATTAACAGAGTAATACTCTACACACTTACACCTCTGTAGAAAGCTAAGATTCTTTTCAAGCATCTGGGTGTGAAGTTGAATGTTCAAAGTCAAGTTATATGTCTTTACAGATCATAGAGTCTGTTGAAGTGACTGGAGAGTCAATAGTCATTAGAGCTTCTTTGCTTATAGAAATGTTCCTTTCTGCCAAATGCAGTTGCTCAGTTGACCTCTTGGCCAACAACTACAATTAAAATGTGTATCTCCTGCACAAGAAAGTTGAGAACATAGTGTTCTACACTAACAATAATAGAAACAAGATTCTTGCAGGTCTGTTCACAGCCTCATGTGCTCTTGTGTCTTTCTTTCACCCTTTAGGTTGCCACAATCTTGAGTCATCTGCCTAAACTGATGAGTCCATTCTCACTCAACTCTTTTAAGGTCCACTGAAGGTCTGCTTTAATCTACCACTTTCTATTGATCAAGCTTCTTTTCTCTCATCCCACAGTTCAGACATTTCTTGAGGAGTATTTTAAAAATATCTGCCTTTAGAGACCCTATGGTCCAGTGGGATTTAAAATTAGAACTATATATATTAATGAGTCTCCTTTTGAAAGATTAAGTACCTGTTTATTTCTTCCTCTGGATATGAAAGCTGCTTTCTTCTTCACATTATTGGTGCTAAGAGGAGGACAAATTCAACTATATGAAGGATGACCGTACTTGCATCTGTTTTTCAGAGGGAGAATATCTCTTCTAATGTAACCAAAATTTCTTTCCTTTTGTCTGTAACAGTTAAATTAAGCTTCCAGCTTTCCTTCCTGAACTTGAGACACCTGAAATAAGCATTTGCCTTTCATACATTCAAAGTCAAGAACATTGTTAATATTCACAGGTCCACTGACATCAGGAAATTTCCTATGCTGCTCATTTTCCAAATTGAGCCATTTCTACTAAATGGCTATCCAAATGGATAGTGGCCTGAATTGGTTTTTGCTATGAAACTGCTCAAATGGATCTCCCTAATAAAATTGGGGCATAATCTACTAGAGGTCAGGCATTGTTGGGAATATTTTTCTTCATTTATTGTCATAACATCACCAAATTCAATATCATTTTGTGTTTCTGGGTTCAGTATGGTTCTACATTTCCTGATGGCTTTAAATGCTCCAACACTGCTTTGCTAGGTAGTTGATAAAGTATTTTCTTGGAGTTACCTAAAGTGTACATTTGGACTATCAATAGAAGAAAGAGAAGTTATATACTTGTAAAGGATAATCTTTGAAATTTCTGGTCAAAAAGTATGAGTTTTCTGGCTGCTTTACTCTTTCAAAGTTCTTTGATGTTTCTAGATGAACATTTATTTTCTTTAGATGAACAGGAATAGAAATGCTGCTGCCTTACATTTCTATATGCTGAGCATAAGCAATTATAGAATACGAATGTGTCCTATGTGAGCAGGAAAGGAAAAGAGGTCTATCTTCAAGTAACAAAGTGTAAGTGCAAACTTTACGTTAGTGTACATATGGTCATTTCAAGAGCTCTCATATCTTTAAATACTGCTCTTATTGCTGATGAGACTCAATATTTTTTGGCTAAGTTATCTCCAAATATAATATCTTTTTTGATTTTGAGGATTATGCTATGAGGAAGGATTGCACATGGTGAGTTATGCATATACACTTGTTGCACCTGAACAATCGGCATGGGCATCATGACTGACTAATCTGATTGCTTTCTATGTTGGAATGATTGGTTATGTGGACCAGAGAGAGGCTGTTACATTATATAACTCAATTTTAGCAAGACTTGTAGCATCCTTTTCAACTGTATTTTTATTTATAAACTTAGATGAATGTGTTGAATGAATAAGTTTGTAGATGGATTGACAAATGAGCAGGCATTTGAACTCAGAGGACAGTAATTAATGGCTCAGCTTCCAAATGACAACCAGTCAATACTGCAGCCTTTCTTATTCAGTTATTTTCATCAATGATTGGGATGATAAGATAGAATGGACCCTCAGCAAATTTGCACATGAAGCTAAATTGGGAAGGAAGGTTAAGTGAAAAATGTTGAGAAATGTAGGGGTTGGACCAACAGAAACCTAATAAAGTTTAAAAGGAGAAGTGCAAAGTCCTGCACTTCAGACAGAATAACCAAGTGCATCGGTGCAGCCTGGGAACTAATTGACTTAGTAGCAGCTCTGCTTAAAGGAGAGGTTATAATGGATTTCAAGCTGAGTATGAACAGAAATGCTGTCATCACAAATAAGGCAAACTGGGCTACATTGGAAGGAATGTGGAGAATATATCAAAGGACATTATTATTCCTTTATACTTCACATTGAGGGGCCTGTAACTGGAATATTTTGTTCATATTTGCCTTACAGTTCAAGAAGGATGTTGAAAAACTGGAAAGGATCCAAAAGAGGGCTATCAAGAGTGTAACATGGTTAGAGACCTGGAACACATGATTTTCAATGAGAATTGGCTTAGCCTGGCAAAATAAAGACCAAAGAGACCTTTAATAGTGGTCAGTGAAATTTGAAGGTAAACTACAAGGATGATGAATCTAACTCTTCTTAGTAGTGACGTTTGGCATAATAAAAGACAAAAGCCACAAGTTTCAGCTTCAGCATGGACATTAGAAAAAGTGGTTCACCAGGAGGGTCATGCAGCACTGGAACAGTTTATGAAGCTGGGTGATGGAATGTCCATTCTTGGGGTTTTTTGAAACTTGTCTAGACAAAGCCAAAGCTGTCCCAATTTAGTACTGGTTTTGGTTCTACTTTCAGTGAGATGTTCAAATAGGTGACCTCTAGACATCCCTTGTAATCAACATTTCTATGATTATATGCCTTGTACTGCTGGATACTTGCGTACTTCAGTTGTCCTTGTACTCCAGATTGGGTAAAAAAATGCAGTCAGGGACTGTGACCACTATGTTTATTACACATGTAGACATGATAGTATAGGAATTCAATGATTAATTAAATATTTCCTTTTCTTCCCATGGTCATCAGGAGATTTACATATGGAGACAAGAAAAGCTTTACTGTCATAATCCCTAAAGAGTAGCAAGAAACATGTTTTGTTATCTCCACTCCCTGGGATTCCTAATAATGTTTGTATAAATTAAAAGCTGTTAATAGCAGAACACTGTAATTGATTAGCTTCTGTATGTTTACAGCTCTCTTTAATTGCTTAAAAATGCCATTTGTCAGCTTCATGTTCTATTGACAATATTATCGATTTATCCGATTTGGGCTTTGTCTTGTCTCTCGTACATAAAACTCACATATGCAGTTCAAATGGGAAATGACTCTATTGATTTCCTTAACTTGAGCCCAAATGCTAAAGATTTTTGGATAAGCTTTCTCATTACTTAAGCCAAAATCAATAAGAGAGAGCATCTTTTAATGAAAGAGCAGTTTGAGCAACGTACTTCAGAAATGGGGTCCTGTTCATCCTTTGCTTTACAAATCGATCTCCTTGGTTCCTTAAGTGAGGTCCAATTGGTTGACATTGTGGTTTGTCTTTGTGTGTAAACTTGCAGCTTCAGAAAAGAGAAGATGAGCTACAGAGACAGCAGAAGGAAACACTTTCTCTGTGACAGAAAAAGGATGATCTTCTTAGTGAGGTACTACACTATATGTTGTAAGTGTGTTCTGTAAAATTCTGGCTTTTTACAGCCATTTTTAAACTATATAATTTATGGGAAAAATAATATGCTTTTCAGTCCTATCTCTGTCTATTATTATTATTTTGTGTGTTGTTATTACACTATTTAAAAATATTACATATTTAAATGATACAAGTAGTTAATTTGGAACTATCACCTTTTTTTATTATTTTTCTGATCATATTATTTTGTTAACCTGTTAATTTGTTCTGGTTTTATTTCAACTCTAGCCTCAAGGAATTAGACTTAGTGACTCCAAACTAAGCTGTGTAAATGAAATCTGAGGTAAAAAATGGAGAGCTGAAGTTGAAGAGCTACAGAATGAACTGGGTATATCCAGCTAGTTATACGGGCAGGCCAAATGTTCAGGTACTGTACTAAGATACCATTAACTGCTCTGAACTACATAAATTAAGCTGATTATGCCTTCACTTAATTAACTGAGAATGACCTATTGATGTATAGGCAGAGCAAGATAGAGACTACATGCTGCACTGTACTGAATTTATAGGTTTTCAATTAGTTCTGCTGTTGACTGAAACTACTTAGAAAAGGAGTTTACTTTTATGTTTTGTAGCAGGTTTTTAAATTAATAAGTTATTTGAAAATGTTCTGTTTCTATGCTCTTGAATTATTTGAAAAATTATTCAGTGAAAATTGTTTATTCATCTACATCTATAATTTTTGCTTCATGGCTGATAAACATTTATACAATATTTGTCTTAAAAATCCTGTGATGACTTATTATAAGCATTGATTAATTGTCTCCAAAATATTAGTCATCTCCAAATTTTAGTCATAATAGTTTTAGAAATTATCTGATCAAATTATTTGTTTCAAATAATATTTAAAAAAAATGCAAGAAAAATCTCCACAAAAATCTGACGGTTTTATTATAAACTGAGTTAGATATTTTCTTTAAAAAAAAAGTACATCAGATGTGATTTTAGTTAAGCTCTATTTGAAAAAGAAGTTTTTACAGTCTAACATACATTACTTGATACCAATTTTTAAGTGTATTAAATAATCCCAGTGATATATTTACAGATTTTGTTCAAAGGAAAATGTGAATTTACCTAATGTAGCGATTTTTATTATACAGAACTCTGGAGTCAATCAGTAATTAGTTATGAATTGACTTCCAATGTAGATGTACTTTGGAAAAATTGTGTGGTTAGAAACCAGACAGGAAAAAAAAACCCAAGAACAAAAACCAAAAAACTGTTAATTAGTAATACTACTGCAAATTTTGGAGGAAGTAATAAGCTTAAAAATATTAGCATATAATAGTAGAACTGTTACATCAGACTGGTGAATCTTCTGTAATGTTTCTATTTTAAAAGATATTTATTTCAAACATAAAGAAAAGAATAAAACATCCTACAGGTAGGATTGTTTATTAATATACCAAGAAAAATAACACATCACATATGTTCAGCAAAAAAGACTCTGACTCTTAATGTTTTAGTCCCTGAACAAAATTTTCTTTAGCTCGTTCTTAAGTATAAATTTTTCAGGGTAATGTACCAGTTTTACAGATTCCAGTTGTCCAAGATACATTTCTATGACCTAAGTTAATGTAAAATCTGCATTTTTTGAAAGATAGTACACTAAATTTAAGGATATGTACAGTCCTATCATCCCCTGGGACTATGTTGCTGTTTTTATTCATGTAGTTCTCTTTAATCTTGCAAAAAATTATAAAAAATTATGTACATAGATTACAACATGTAACTGTATTATTTTTAAGATTAATTTTCATCTTTTAAAAGGGGAATGATTCTTTGATTTGTGTTTTCATCTTGATACATGCCTATGATATTCAGTTACCTTATGCCATATCATTCATCTGAGAATTTATGGTTAAACCTGACCTTTGTAATTCAGTGATCACCTTATTAAAATATTTCTGAGGTTTTCCCAGTCTATTCTGAAGATGACTACATTGTCTACATATGCAGCATTTACTTTTCCTTCAAATGTGGTCTATAAGCCTTTGGTTTGTACTGGTCATACATGGAACACAAAATGCACTGTGGTAAATTGTTATGGGTCCTTGACTTCACTAGTTGGACTATAGTGGCAGCCCCAGTGTCTGGTGCTCAGCTGCTGTCTGGTTGCTTTGACTGTCACTGACTGACCAAGCCAAGTCTCAGTTTTGTCCCCCTTATTGACACATGCATTAACATGTATGCTTGTTATTGTCCTATATGATAATTTCCGTAATTGTTTCGTTGACTTGTTTACGGATTCATTTATTGTGTTATTGGTAAATGGCTTATGAGTTAAGTTATTTGTAAATGGCTTGCCGAACACCTGTCTGTCTCTCAGGGTTTTATCTGAATTCTCCATCAGTTAATTAATATTTGCTTCTTGTACCTCAAATCTTCCCCTCTTAGCCCATCTCTCTCCCTCTATCCTCCCTCTGTTAAAATTTGCCTAGGCCCTTGTTTATTTTTCTCTCTCCTATTTCTCATTGCCATTTCTAATTATCTGACTCATTTTTTAAGCCCCATATCTACCACTTAGATTTGTTTCTGTAGGAGGTCTTCCTCTGTGGATTCTTCATATACAGGATGGTCAGGAATGACACTTCTCTGCTATGCTATTTTTCTCTCCCTTTTCTCTTTTAATTGTTTTGAAGCAGTTCATTCACCTCACCCGTCTTATTTCTTTTCTCTGGTATCACCACTTCTTACCCACCCACTCACAGCTTTTGGTTATCCACACTGTTTACTTCCTTAACTTCTTTTCCCAGTTACCTGAGAAATCTCTTCAAATGCTCACGACTGTCATCTCTTTTCTTTTCCACTTAACTACCATAATCTCACTGAATAAACATTTCCAACTAAAGTAGTAAGATGGTTTTCCTGTTCCATCATTTGACTATGCCACATTTTATTCTTCATATTTTATGTCTCATGAAATTAAAGTTTTTTCCCTTAACCATTATGGGGTTTTCTCATTTCTGACTCATCATTTGCTATGTCACTTTCTATGTCACATATTTCAAATTCCTCCTTTTTTTCCAGTGATGTCAGAGTGAAATATCAATTATTTGTCTGCTCCTTCACTGATTGTCTTTACAGTTTCTTCCATTACAATTGTGAAGCATGCTGTATCCTTCCTGTATTCATCTTTTTCTTAAATTTGTTCCTGTTAGTCACCTTACAGTAATCTTTAAATAAATTGACCAGTCAGTGATTGCTAAATTTTACATCCGTGGAAGAAAGCAAATGAATGAATCGTTCCTCCCCTTCTTGTCTTCTTGACAAGAATTCATACCTTTGTATAGTGTGTGACCATCAAGTTTTACAGCTTGCATATTTATGTTGTCATATTTTAATTACAGTGTTAATTTCTCTCTTCTTCCTACTTATTCACTTACGATTAACTTCAAATTGGATTGCAGATTAATTAGGTCAGTAATCATGTCTACTTTTGTGATTTTTCGTTATTGGTCAAGCATAAGAGGCTACAACCTTTATAAATGTAACAGTAGTAGTGTCTGCTGGTTGTAGGGATTCTCATGCTACCTGTGCTCCCCCAAATAATTCTTGGGAATGGTTCAGGAGTTTGTATAAGCATAGGCTCATTTCCAGTAGGTCGTCTACATGTTTTAGTACCGTCGGTTCTGGCTGATCCATGATCATTGGCCTCAGTGACAAAGAGTAGTTCCTGGCACATTTCATTTACTGGCATAGATGTAGTCTGTCTCGATCCTGACTCAATTTTGATCACTGCCTTTGAACAAAAAAATAGATGTTCCACTATCAGTTGCAACAATTTAAGTTGAGAGAAGACAAAATGGAATTCGTAAAATTATTTTCATACACTGAGAATAGGTCTGACTGTAAGTCATCTTAAATGATTAACAAGCTCCTATCTGTGTAGGACAACATGTAATATGTATTTTTTTTCAGAGAATGATACATAATTATTTCTGCCTAGATATTTGCATGCCTGTCAGAAATGGAGGACTACTGATAAAATCCCTTTTCTATCACAGTTTTGACATGTAAGATAAGGTCATCTGAATTCTGTAGCTGTCCTTGAAGGATATTTCAGCATCACAGGCAGTGGTAGGTCTAGGCATTCATACTGAATGACAAACATATCATTCCCTCATTCAGACAAAACTCTTAGGGCTGTGTCACCCTGCATCCTAGGTTGTAGTTCTTGGACTGTAGCTTTCTCAGGCACACTAAAGAGACTCAACTTTGCTGGTTACAGCTCATTACATCTGTTGTCTCTTCCTGAATGTTTCTGTCAGTTAGATAAGAGATAAGGAAATACGACAAAATAAAAATGCTCATTGGAAAATGTGACAAAATAAACTATTTGCATCTTTTATTTTAATACTCTCTTCTTCAGTTGTCTATCCTTATATCTTTCTTTCTCCCCACAGACAGATGTGTTGCCATGTATTACCCTTTCATCGCTGTCTTTCTCTCTTTATGAAAACCTTTTTCTGTAATTTTGGATAGCTACTCTTCATCCCAGAGTCTGACCCTGCAACAAAGTATTGTCAACACACACAGGGCTTTATGATCTTCTTCCTAACATCCCTTTGGAAGAGTTGCTTCATCTCTAGTATGAGATGCCTAAGGCGTCAGTTTATGCACTTCTACACAATAAACTCTCTATTTTTCTATAGCTGTTTTCTTTATATTGTTATTTTTTTATAGTATTTTCCACACATTTTTCTTAAATGAGATAACACAGGTATAGTTGGACCTTAACTCTAATGGGTATGTATGATTTTTTTCCCAAATAAATGAAGTTTGCCTGGGAGGTTTACCTTCAGTTATGCTGCAAATGTTCTCTTAAAATTCTCCAGCAAGAAGCTAGCTGAGAAAAACTGAAGTATCTCTACCTTGTGAAGAGCTGAACAAGATTTCACATCATCATTGGAACTCTCAATTTGCATTTCACTGATGGGGTTTTTCTACCGACTAACTGTTGAATTCTGTCTTATATCATGATTTTACATGAGTAGCATCCTTTGAATGCTTGTCCATCTATATATTCACACTCTGTGAATTTGCACTGCAGGCACATTGATTTAGGAACACCCAGTCGTTGAGTCTAATCTTTCAAACTATATAAATAATAAAAATTAATGACTATCGCACAGATTTTGTTCTTAGCAATTCAGAAGTATTTAAGAGATAGATTTTGAAAAAGGGAGGAAGAGAAGTATGGGTAGTGAATTTATAAGTAAGCATCACAGTTGAAGAGCTATAATAACTGAAAAGTATTCCTTCTCTTTCAAGTGCAGTCTCTTCACAGGTATGTTCACATAGTGGATTATTCTTAACAGTATATTTCCTTTATAGTGAAAGTTACCTGGAAATGCATCTTGAAATCTTAGAAGAGCAAAACCATAGGACAGCTCTAGGAAATATATCATTTGAATGTCCTATCTTGGCAAAGTAATTGATGGAGCTAAATATGCAGTTCCAATTTGCCACTTTACTAGTCTCAGTAATATTGGCAGCCTTCAATGACGCCTCGACTATGGTTAGCATTCTGGAAGATTTCTCTTACAGGAAATCATCATGTTTTCTGTTGTTCAGTTGGACAATGTCTACCTAGAGATGTCCATGTCCTCTGACCTCTCTTAAAGGAAAAGAGAAAACAAACATATGACTGTCCAAAGGATACAAAGTCACTTCAGCCTTCCAGGCATTGGGACTAAAGGATAAAAAAGTAAGTGGTAAATTGCTCTCTTGACCTAAACTGAATTCTTATAAAATTGATCCAGAACTTCAGATATCTTCAGTATGTAGGGAAGAATACAGAAGTGATGGTTAGAAAGACCCGTTCATAATTCATCAATGAGTAAGTTGTCAGTAGTTCAAAGGCTGATCCACAAGTATAATGAAGAGCAGATTTAGGCCCTATGAGAGGAATTACTGAAGCGTCACATATCGGACAAGAAAAAGCCAATTAGATAATTAAGAAATTGTAAGACAATAGAGTGAGAAAAGAAGTACACAGCAATTAATTACTAAAAGGTGATTTAACAGCTCTAAGTAACTTGATAGAGAAAATGATAAAACCCCTACTCTTAAAAAGAAATAGAAAACATTGGACAAGGTACAATATATCATGTGACCTAAAATATGAGTTTGGCAAAAAGCATTGTCTGAAGTATTTTATGATCCAACCACCAATATAAGCCTATACAAAAACACTTGAAGAAATAACAGTAACTTTTCTACAGTTACATAATAGAGAAGTAATAATACCACTCTATGATCCACAGCTACATTTAAATCTACCCAGAATTCTGTTACAATATACAGGTTTTGAATCCAACAGCCATTTAACTCAGACCTTAGAATTTTTCCAGTGCTCCTGTCCACTGTCTTCCACTGGGAGATGAAGTTTATGCATTTTCTTACAATGCTTAAAAGCATACCCCTGGTTTCCCAACTTTGCTCTTTTTTTCATTTGATTATAGAAAAAATAGGATATTTTTTCAGGTTTCAGTTCTTTTACTCTTAGAGGTCTAATTTCTCCCATATGATCATTGAAAGTAGTGCTTTTCCTTGATTTATTTGCAGTTATAATGAGTGAAGGGCTAGTTTGGCAAAAAAATTTTCTGTGATCATTATGAAAGACTTGTATTACAAATATGGTATGGATTATCAACATTTATATTAAAAAACATTCCAGAGGACTTCTGGAACCATAGGTAATGGCACTGATGTTACAGCAAAGAAATGTTACACAGTTATGCATTTTTGTCAAACTATTTTTCATAGTTATATCTGAACAAATGATTATTCTGAGCTAATTTACTCGTAGTTTCATCATCATACATGTTTCCCCCCAATTTTTCCATAATAGTCAAAAGTTATGGGAGAGAAGAATAATTATTTTAATTTTTTATTATAAGCTTTCTATAATGTATGTGTTTTTCAATGTACTAATATGTTGCTGTACAAATCAGGATAGTTTATTGACAGACGTATCAATTTTTAAAGTGAGTATTAATGTTTTATATGTTGCTATATAAAAAGTCTAAATACAACTATGAAGCTTGCATTTCTGCAACTTTTTTGATTCCTTTTTTTTAATCATTCACAAGAGTCAGATACAAAATACTTAATTAGTTTTTTAGATTGTATCATGTACTGACAAAATATCACCTTACAAAGAATGCTGCACAGTATAACTACAAGAAAATTAATATCCTGCAAAAAGGCCCAAGTTCTGTGCATGTAAGGACATGAATTTTGAATCTTTCCCAGGCAAAATTATTGTCTGGGTTTTCACTAGTATTCTTCATCGATTTACTTGAGTTACACCTAATTTACACCTTGAAAGATAAATCACTGTACAGGCATCAGATGGATGAAAGTTAAGGTGGGTATCTTAACCAATGTTTGAATTAAAATATGAAGAAAACATTTAAAAAAAATACTGCTGCAAAGTACTAGGTCTGGATGGGATGAAGTTGATTGTCTTCATAGCAGCCCATATGATGCTGTGTTTTATATTGGGGACAAAAACAGTGCTAATAACACACCGATGTTTTAGCTATTGCTGAACAGTCCTTCCACAATGTCCAGGAATTCTGTATTTCTCATTCTGGCTCCCCAGGGAGTAGTCTGGGGGTAGGTAAGAAGTTGGGAGGGGACACAGGTCAGTACAGCTGACCTGCACTGACCACAGAGATATTCCATGCTGTATAACATCATGCTCATCAGTAGAAACTGAGGAGAGAGGAGTTTGTGAGAGGTAGCCTTTGCTTGGAGACTGGTTGGGCATAAGTCTACTTGAGGGAGGTGGTGAGTGATTGCCTTTGATGTGATGACTTATTTTTTTCTTCCTCTTTCCTTCACTTATTAAACTGTCTTAACCTCAACCCACAAGTTTTCCAGCTTATGCTCTTTTTATTCTCTTCCCTGTCCTTCTGGGGCAGTGGTGTGTGTATGTTAGTGGATGAGTGGCTGTGTGGTGACTAGTTGTTGACTGGGGTCAGCCCATCACACCAGAAAAGGAAACTCTTGTTTTTACTATGAGCTTTTACAGTTTTATCCATTTTTAAGACAGAGGTAACGAAGGGCTAGCTTCACAAAATTGAAGAAAGGAACTGATTGTATCTTTTTTTCTTGTGCACACATTGTGATAGTTATATCAGTTATTGGAAGCTATGAGATGAGATGTGACTCAGAGACTTGAAGTGGGAATGCTCTACTCTTTCTTTAAAATAAATACATAGAAGATATAGTTATTCTAACGTTTAGAACTATGGCTGTAGGGTTTTTTTGCCTTCCAAACTAATTAACTACAAAGAGATAATTGATTAAACAAGGAAAATGCTAAATGCATGTGAAACCCTACCCACTGTTTTTTTTTTTTTTTTTTCATCTAGGGTGGTTTTCAACCCAGAAGTTTTCAGTGGCTTTTAGATTTGCCAGCATTCTCTTACTGAACCATGTACAGGTCCTCTCAGGGAAGGGGCAATCCTTTTGTCTGTCCTGCATTTCTCCTTCCTCTTTCAGTTCTCCCAACTGTCCCACTTAGAGTGGGGCGCAGCCAGGAGAGCTTGATTCGGGCACCATATATGCTTCACAGACAGCCTTTGAAATTAAATGTTATAATACGGTACACAGAGGAAAATAAAAATATGTTAGTTCTCCTATCTACCATCACATTAGCTTTCTAATACCCCATCTGAAACAAGTGAAGATTTGCATCCAAGAGTCTTGCTGCACAGGCAAGTACTTTTACTAGTATCGAACAAAAAAAGGAGAAAGTATCATCCCTCCCTCACATCTGATTGAATAAAAGACTTCAGTTCCTTCCTGAAATCTGTCCTGAAAAGTTATATCAAAATAAATCGTTATCAGATCTCAGAACCTTTTCACAGTTGTTGCTGAAACCAATCACTGTATTTCAATTCAGTTTATGAATCACTGCAGATGTGTCAGAACTGGATTTTTCTATGAATAAAAAATATGTTAAAAACTTGACTTTCACTACTTTTCTGTAATGAATTTAGAACTAACAAGATCAATCAGATTGGTATTAAGGGCTAACAAAAACATGAAGGGGGAAAAAATAATTTTATTTAAAGATAAGATAAGGAATAACAGTGTGTTTTTAAAGACATTTTAGCACCATGTGTGTCAAGTGAGAAACTATCTATGCCATGCCATGCCATGCCATGCCATGCCATGCCATGCCATGCCATGCCATGCCATGCCATGCCATGCCATGCCATACCACACCACACCACACCATACCACACCATACCATTTTATGGTTTTGATTTAGATTCTCTTTTGTTGAAATTATATTCTCAAATCAGTTCTCATACAGTATATTAACACTCCTCCTCTCAGAGTTCCTGAGTTGACAGTAGTCAACTTGACAGAAGAGAGAAGCATGATTGCATCATAGAAATACAAGTGACAGGGAACTTGAGAATCTTAAAACTAAGCAAACACAACCTAAGGGAACAACAGGGTTTTGCAAGTAATGGATGGGAAGGAAGACTTGGAGAGAGGTCAGTAAGAGCTGCAAGCTGTTTTGGGAAGTCATCACAGTATGTAAGTTCTTTTGTAAAAGGAATAGGAGAAATTGAACAGAAGAACATTGAAAGTGTCTTTCATCATGATATACTGTAATCCTGTTTAAGAAAGTAGAAGTATATTGAGAGAGAATATGCTGAGATTATATTAATCCCCCTTCTCAGATCATACTGAAAATGTGAATTTCTGGGAGAGGACTGTGTTAAGCAAATTTTAGTATATAGAGGGGGCAAAATGGGGAACACACACAGAATAGTAGATTTTTATTTATTTGTTCATATTTATTTCTTTATTTAAAATATTTATCAGTGCTTTCTTAACTCAAAATTTACCTTCTTACATTTGTTCTCAGTAAGTGATAAAACCTACTAATATTAAAAAAAAAAAAAAAAAGTATATATTGAAGCAGTAGTGGGCCCTTGCAACAATGAAGGCAAACACATTCTGGGCTGCATGAGCAGGATTTTGGCCAGGATCAACAGATGTGATTATTTCACTGAACTTGCTGTTTGTTAGGTTACACCTATAAAATTATGTTTAGTTTTGGTTTCCTTCAATTCCATAGAAGAATTGAAATATTGGAGAGGACTCACTGGGGTGGGGGATGGTGCCAAGATGATTACAGTATTGGAGAACTTGGTATATAAAAAAGGTTGAAGTATTTGGGTGTTTTCAGTCTGCAGAAGAGAAGGCTCAGTGCAACCTAATCACAATTTTCCAATACCTCAAAGTTTAAGTATAGAGAAGATGGAGGTTCTCTGTTCATAAAGGTGAATGGTGACGGGATAAGAGGCAAAGGACACAGATGACAACCAGGGAAATGCCAACTGATATAAGAAAAAAATACTTCACTGTAGGAACAAGTAAAATGTAGAACAGGTTGCCCAGAAAAATCATGGAATATTCCTCATTGGAAATATTTTTTCAACAGGAAGTTTGAACAGATGATTACTCAAGGTCCCTCCTGACCTAGACTTTCCTATGATTTTAGGCAGTGCTTTTGATGAAATTAAACAGTTAAATTGAGTAATGAATGACATCACATATTTATTATCATTGTCGTAATTGTTTACGTTTTCAGTAGGATATGCCAGTATTGTAACGTTTTTGTGTTGATTGTATCATCTTTTTATTTGGAGTTATTTTCATATCCTTTTCCAATTTGTCAGAATGACCTGCCATTTTCTAAGTGCTTTGTTTTTAAACTACAGTTTGATGAGTTCTCTACTCATTTACACACAGTAAAAATTAATACTTCAGTACTTTGTTAAAGACTGTGATGGTCTGTGTGAGAAATCTGTTGTGTTTATCAAGGGATTTTAAAGCCCCAGTGGAGAGATTTTGAATTCTTTTTAAGTTCTTTCAGTCTTGAAAGTTCAATGGCATAGTTTTCTTTTTCACACTTGTTTTCTTCTCTTTATATTTGAGGTTTTTTTTCCTGAACTATTCACACCCACTCTGATTTTATGGTATCTCAGTAATATTTATATCTGTAGTATCTCAATAATGCTATATTTACTAACTGCCTGTTTCCAACAGCAATCACAAAACACTTAAAAAAATAATGTTATGTAATTATAAGGTCTATAAAGGAGATCAGAGTAACTGTGAACACTGTGATTGTAACAAACAATGTTAATCGTTTGACAATACAGGTGATGCATTAGAAAAACACCAACAATCTTTTTATATTATTTAACTAGCTGCATTCCAGAAAAATCTAATCATGCTAGCCATTTGTCATATTCATTTTTTCATATTATATTTAAAGCAATCTGCATATTACTTGAGTTTAGATCTCATATATAACACTGTTCAAACGTTTTACAAAATGGAATTAAGATGAAATATTCTAAAACCCATCAAAATACTGTTTGCCTGTGTTTTCAACATAATATTTTTTTAAATGTGATTGAGGACTTTGCAAATATAGTTTGTATTTTTTCAGTAGAGATTATAAAAAAGCAAGCAGATAACTGAAGTATGTGAACATCTGTGGCAGTTTATCAGTTTAACCAAGGGAAGTCTATTGCACAAGATGCAGATGCATGTCAGAGACAAAGGTCTCAAGGAAGTTAAAACTTTGCAGACTATACTTTCTTTTTCATTTGTCCTGATGAAATTTAATGTTGTCAGGATCTAATTATTTTGGACATTCAGAATATCAAGATCACCATTTGCCCCACAAAAGATTCAAATCTCTTCAGTGTGTAACACAATCCTTGTTTTAGATTTTTTTTCCCCTGAATAATCTGTTTTGAAATATATTTCCACAAAAGTATTGTAGGCATTTAGCAATCTGAGAATAAAGGGATTGAGAAAGGTAGTTTACCTTTTATATAGCCAGCACTAGGTATCAACAAGCCATGATCTGTTTTCACTAGGGGAAAATGGAAGAAGAAAAACAGAACCTATTTCCTAGCTCTGTAGGAACAACAAACAGATTAAGAATGATGGGTTGAAATGCTGTTCCTAAAAAGGCAAGTAGACACTGACTAGTTTCAGTGCATTTTCAAGGTTTAAGTTTGACAAAAATCTATTGTGGAACTGCATAAAAGAATTCAGGCAGCAATTCTAGATTTGTGTTCTATGAGATCAGAGGTGAAGAACCCAGTTTGTAGAGTATATGTACTACTGAAGTAATAAACTGAGGGAGAATGAGAGAAGACATAGAAAATACCAACAGCAGGACAAAGGCTGATGGCAGTAAAGGTAAATAATATAGGGTTGAACAGAATTACTTGACTAGTTAGAAAATAATGTTAGGAATGATAGAAATGATAGATAAATGTTCCTCATTCTGTAAGAAAATTAAGCATCTATGATCACACTTTCAATCCATCCTCTAGTGGTTTCAAAATCAAAACTGAAATACAGCTCTCAAAGATAATTTTATAAGTTTTGTGAAAACCAGCAGCAACGTAGTGGAAACTCAGAATACAACTCCCTTTGAAAGAAAGGTAGGTGTTATTTTGTCTGACTGGAAGCTAAACAAATTAAACACAGGGACCTGGTAAGGCTCAGAGGAGCAATGTGAAAGGTTGAGAAGTCTCTGTAGCCTAATGGAGCACATTGAACTGGCTGCTCCTTAGATCACCAGAAAAAAACTAGCCTACTGTCCTTGATGCAACATCCACCAAGATGATTCAACAAAGATCCTCCTTCTGAATACCATGCACCAGAGACGTGTGGGTCTTATTGTGAGATGTCAGGGCATTAAAGAGAGTTGGGAGACTGTGTAGAACTTATGATGGAATGTGTTGAGAAGGAATGACAGTGGTGAAAGGAGGTGATCAGGGTAGACTGTGTAGGAACAAGTGTGGGACAATAGAGGGAAAGGAGGATAAAGAAGCATATGTAAACTTCTGTGACTGAGCCCTGTGCTTTATCACCTCAGTGTGTTCTGCATTTGTATTAAAACCTATTTCTAACTACCTTGTATGTGGGCATCCTGAACCTGTACATATGAATAGTAGCAAACTCCAAACTGGAATAGCTGATGAGTAAGATAAGAGGTGTAAGTGCCAGCCACGAGAGAGAGAGATTGTGGTCTGAGGGACCCATGAGTCTGTCTGCCAAAAAGTGAATAGACCAGGGTCTGGGAACCACACTTAAACTGAGTGTTTAAGGCCTGATGCTGGAGGGCCCATAATGTGTGTGTGCGCATGCTAGACAACTATCAAACTTAAGTCAGACTAGCTGACGGGTAGGAAGAGAGGTCAGAATGCCAGTCTCCAGAGTGGGACCACAGGTCAGAGACTGTAGGGGCTGAGCAACTGGAGGAGACCAGGACCTAGGGGCCAGCTATGGAACAATTCTGTATTACGTGTGTACGTTGAACTTCAGTCCTGCTCAGATGGAGAGGGGAGAGAAGATGGGCCTGTCTGTGCTGTTCATACTTGTATGAAAGCTATTTGTATTGATGTGGGTAGGCCCTTCTCACTGTGCAATCTGTAGCTGGCCATGTATGTATTGTTGGCATTGTGTATGTGTGTGCACACCTATTAGGAATACAGGCTCTACCTCACTACTGGCTGAATGTGGGGACATAGACCAGCAGGAGCCTTGTCTCTCTGCAGGATGGGACAAGGGAAGTTCTGAAGTCCATCAGATTCATCTACCTCTAACTGCACTATTACATGGTCCATGTAGCAGCCCCTATCTGGCTCACTCACCAACACAAGACAGGGACAGACTGGACCTTGCTGTAGTCTTTCCAATTCAGTGGAGTCATGAAGTAGGTAATGAATGATAAAATTTTATAGAAATTAGGCTTCATTGCTCTTTCTGATAGTGAAACTAATAGTTCATACAGTTGTTCTTTTTTGTTTTGTTTTGTTTTGGGTTTTTTTTTTTGTTTTTGTTTTTAAACCAGAAGGATAATATCATATCTGGACAATACAAAGTATTTAACTAGTATTTTATGAGTTGTATTAGAATCAAAGGAACTTTGGTCTTAACACAGCTTTCCCCTTTCTATTGCTTTTATCGTATTTGGAGATCCTGAGTTCAAGCAATAGGGTCAACATGCAGGCATCAATAAATGGCTTTTTATTATTTAAGTATTCTGATGTTTTAGTTTCCTTTCTTTCATATTTATAAATTTAGATAAACCAATATTCATGCTTCAACTAATTTTAAAACTATATATACCTTGGAACTTTTTAGCAAGATAGATCTTGCTACTATCTTTGAACCTCTACTGACTTCAGAAGTCAGTAATGGTGTTTTAGATATTATAAAGGTTTTTGAATGCTTATTTAGAAGTTAATATAAGTTTTCCAGTAAATCCTGTTGCAAAATGTTACTAAACTGACATGCTACAAGACTTTTAATTATGTTTTAGAAATTGTCACGCTACTCACAAACTCCTTTTTGCTCAGTTGTGGTTTTTAACATACTTAATGTCTTAGAGAATAAACAATCAAAACTGTAAAATTAGCCTTTGTTAGACAACTCAGTTGATAGTAAGTTCTCTTCATGGATAAATTATGTTGAAGCACTTAATTCTTATTTCATTTGAACAATGTAAGCAGAGTTGAGAAATGTACCTTTTAATCCATAAAATGTAATATTCATTAAAGACTGTTTCAGAAATGTGTTTGTTAATGATAACTGTAATGTAATGTTTTGCTAGAACTTGTTTTCAGAAGATTTTCATTTGAAAAATGTCAACATTTCTTAAACTTGGATACACAAAACTAGGTTCTCAAGTGTATGTTAGATACATACAACTTGATTATGAAAAATACTGCTTAATGCTTAAGATTGTGCATCAATTATTTTTGAAGATAAATTGCCTGTTTTGAAGCTAGTAGTTAAGTAGTGCTTAGATGCTATGCTAGATCACTCAGGATGTCAGCATCTTCCAGTGACAGACTCCTGAGATAAATACAATTATAGTCATAACCAGTCTGCAGTGCATGTTCTGCCCCAGATAACTTTACTTAGAGCTCCTACACAGATACTACTCATTCTCTGAAACTGAGAGCAAAATTAACATTCCAAATAGCAAAAATAAATGATTGCAAAAAATAATGAATAAATTGTTTCTTTCATTAACACTAAATCAAGGAATAACTACCGGAGGTCATAAAAGATCAGCAAATAACAGAGGCTTGGTTAATCAGGCTGATGGCAGAGAGAAACTTTAAAAATCTTGTTGATTTTTTCATTTAGTGAAACAATCATAATATTATCTGAACACATTTACATACAACATGCATGGACTGGGCAAGATGGTTGTATCTCAAATTTTGTTTTACAACCAGGATGCACTTCTTTTTGTTCTCTGTATTCTTTGTCAGTTTTAATATCTTTGGTCATTCTTGAAATACTTGGTGCTGCAAATATGACCTGTCATTTCAACAAATAGACTGATTGAATCTGTCAGACTGGTGGAATTTACAGTAAATTCACTGCAGCACAAGTGAAACCATGAGAAATTTTATTGTCTTAAATAGCTGAATTTAAGAGTCATCTCTTTTCAACAAAATACTACCTTGCACTTGAGTACAAAAGAAGAAAGTTCATTTGTAAACACTGCATAGTAGCTTCAGTTGGAATACTTACATTATTATAAATCAAGTATTTAAATTAGAGCAGAAATATTTTCAATCAAAATTGAAGCAGTTGAGTACTTTCCAAAAATTTGGTTATAAATCCTTTATCAAGCAATATAAATTGAATGCTATACTGACCTGCAGAAAAATATTTTGTTCTAGGAAGTCTAAAATTTTTTTTTTTTCTCAATTCCATTTATTTTGAAAGTAGAATGTTGAGTATTAAATCAGAGACCCTTTAACAGAATCCGTTACATGAAAATGAAACCCTAGTGTATTCAGCAAAGGTATAGTAATTTGTCAGATACAACAGTTAAGATACATAATTGTCCTTTTTTGGTCACTGTCTTATTTAAAACATGCTGACCACATATTTTTTACAATAATATAGCATAAAATATGGTATTTTTCTGAGCTATGTTAGAGTGAGTGATTGTTTTATATATAGAAATATTTCTTTCCTCTTTGTAATGATTTTTGTTGTACTTTGTAGCTTGCCAGTGTTTGACTGAGGGCATCTTCCTTGTGAGGGCAAACATGTTTCCATGCCTATTTTGCTATGTTAAACCTAATAGTTAACTTTGTTATTATGCCTATATTAATACTAACACTGTAATAAAAATCATTTTAATAGTCCTGTGAAGCAGACCACATAAACCAAGAACATTTATTTTCATTGAAGGCTTGTGCTAATTTTTTATTAAGAGATACATTAAACATTGATACATCCAACCTCTGATTGAACCTTCAGAGTTGTCACATGTAAGGGTAGTTGAAGATTTATTATGCAATATAAAATTAGGCGTATACAGTAAGCTTCATAAAAATGACCTTTGCAGACTGGAGATTGCCACATAGAGTAGTTTCTTTTGTTGCACAGTAGAAGTAGAAAGGGATTTGGAAAAACAAAACAAAACAAAACAAAAACAAAAACCAAAACCAAATATAAAATCATAAAAGTTGGAAATCCTAAAATGAACAATACTCTCAAAGAAAATACAAAATTGGTTCTTGATGAGAAAACATATTCTAGAAAGTCTGTCTTTCAGTGGTGGAAAATCAAAGTGTGATAGATGATAGACAAACACACTTTCAACACTTTTTTGATGTGCTATAGATAGGGATACTGTGAAATAATGAGATAATAAGTCTGAACAACTTAGATTTTTGTAATTTATCAAGAAAAGCTTGTTAAAGATTTATTAAAACACTATAAAAAGATTTCTCTGGTACATATAATGTACAAGTTAATGGAACAATAAGATACCTTGGTAGAAGTAAATATGTATTAAGTAATAAGGAACAATATAGAATGACAGAAATGTTAACTTCTTTGTAGTGTGTTTAGATCATTGCTTATTCTTATCTCTGTCTTTTCTGTTGATTTAAATACACAGCTAGAAGACCAAAAGACAATTGTTCAGCAGCACAGGCAGTCTTCAGTGGACAATCAGAATGTGTCTACAGCTGAAGAAGCTCACTGGCATGATGGCTTTGTTTCTTTTAAATCTGATTTCACAGAATTGAAAAGAAGGTATGTCAAATCTTTAATACAGCTCAGTCACAAAATCAGAGTGACAAAAGATCTCATAACAAAACTATCAAAAGCAACATGCAAAATATTTTGAAAATGATACTGTGTATGAAGCCTAAATAAATTTTGACGTTATTTATTTTTGACTATGGAAACTACATTGATTACACTGAAATATATTTATACATACTAGGGAAAAAACTCTTAAGTAAAACCATGCATTGTTTCCTGATTAGTTCACTGTAAAAATATCATAGGACTTTTATGACCTAATACTTAGAATTATTGTAAAGGAAGATATGCCATTTTGTAGCTCATACTTATACTGAGTAAAATTCATATACCTGGGTGTAGACTTTGTTTACTTTTGAAACATAGAAAATATGGCAGTATGCAAGAATGGCACATTTCTTTCTATTTAAATTCAAACATTTTTTTAAAAATAGGCCTACAAAGTTACCAGTTTAAGGATCAGACATTTATTATGGAGTATGTAGATCCATTTATCTATACTAGAATAAATAAAATGAAAAATATAATTAAAACTGTCAAGTTGGGAATATTTTACAGAATAGAGTTGGTATAGAGTCCTTTCTCTCAGTGAAATAAGTGGGTAATGGCTTTTCTGTAAGTAATAGACCAGTGATGTGTCACTGGAATTGTGTACAGTGCTTTTTACAATTTTTGACAATCTCACCCCACAAGACCTCCACCATATCATATTAAACTAGTGGCAGATTGTCTAATTAGTAATAGCATGCACTACGGCTACCCATGTTGCATTTGGTTAAGGCACAGAGGCTTCATTGCAAGGTAATAAAAATTAAAATATCTGCTTGTAACGTGATAGATGGAATAAATGTTTTAAACAGTACTGAAAATACTTATTAATTTTTAATTAAGTAACAATAACAAGAGAAACTAGAAAATTAATTTTAATAAATATATAGTATATAATTCAATATTATTTTAATATATTTTAATATTTTTAATATAAATATATATCAATTTAATAAATAAAATCTACAGAGACTATGAGTATTAAATTGATGGACACTTGTCTCCAGTACATGTAGTTTGCATAGACTGCACCATCCAAGGTTATCAGCATCTGGGTAACTGTTGTGGTTTGAGCCAGGTTGGCAGCCTAACACCATACAGCCACTCTCTCCCCCTTCTCTTCTGTCAATAAGAAGGGACAGAGAGCCAGGCTTGGGGTTCGAGATAGGACTGGGATGGGGAAAAATCCCCCTTTATGGTCACGATCAAAAGGCAGACTCGTTAGGGGAAGAAAAAAAGAACATATATTTATTACAGACACTATCAACATTTAACAGAGTAGGACAGTGAGAAGCATTGCCACATGTTGAGAACACCTTCCCCCCACCCCTCCCTTCTTCCCGGGCTCAGTTCTTCTCCCGATATCTCTACCTCCTCCCCCAGTGGTGCAGGGGCAGGGAATGGGGGGTGCAGTCAGTGCTGTCACTGCTTCCATCTTTGGTGGGGGGAGCTTCTGGAACTTCTTCCCCCTGCTCCATCATGGTCCCCCTCTCACAGGAGACAGTCCTCCACAAACTTCCTCTGATGTGAGTCCCTCCCACGGGCCGCAGTGTTCCCCACACTGCTCCGTCGTGTGTCACCAACTTTCTCTGACTGGATTCTCTCCCACGGCTGCAGCCCTTCCCGAGATGCTCCAGCGTGGGACACCTCCACATGCTGCAATCCTCCCAGTGCTGAATTACAGCAGCGGGGCTACCTTTTCCCATGAGACCCTGGCCTTCTTTGGGCACAGAACCTTGATTATCTGAGCAGGAGCAACAGGCCATAAATCAATGTCTGCTCCACCGTAGATCTTCATGGGTGGCAGGGGGAGCACGCCCTGCCGTCTCACCACAGGATACAGGGGGCGTGTCTCTGCTCCGGCACACCTCCCCCCTCCTTTCTTCCTCCGTTCCTCCACTGACCTTGGTGTTCACGCAGCTGCTGCAACTCCTCCTCACAAGTCCAACTCCTCCTCACCACGTCCCTTCTTAAATACGTTATCGCAGAGGCGCAGCTGATTGGCTCAGTTTTGGTGCAGAGGTGGAGCTGACTTGGAGCTGGAGGAGCTTTGAGAAGCTTCTCACAGGGGGTCACCCCTATAGCCCCCTCCTGTGCTACCAAAAAACCCCACAACTCACTCAAACCCAGAACACTGTTTCACTGAGGAAACAGGGAAAAGTCTACCTGAGTGCACACACATCTTCAGTGCAATTTCTCGGCCTGAGTTGATTTTGTCTACATACAATGTATATTCAATATAACCTAGATCACAATGTCTCTGAATTTTCACTTATAAAGAATGACAGTTGTGGAAAGTGTAAATTTATTAACTTTAATTTTCAGTTTGTATAAATGTCACTTCAAATCTTACACTTTTTTATATCTTGTGAAAAATTTCAGTTTTGTTTTGTTTTATTTTTTAAACATACTTGGAACATTTCTACAGTGTTGCAATATGATATCCTCAGCTACTCACAATAAGCATCTGGAGTAACGACCTCTTGTCTTCTGGATGGTCTCTCAATACATATTTACAGAAATTGTATGGCTTGAGTGAACCATGTTACAAGCTACTACTGTGAATGACAGCACTTTCAACAGTATGCACCACTTAAGTTTTCATTTGGAACTGATAGTAGTAATTTATTTTAAATTCCTCCTATGTGTTGCTGTATTAACAAGAAGTGATAATACCTCTTGGGTATATGAGGCACACCCACTGTTTTGCTTTGTCAGGCAAGTCTGTTTTATATTATAGTCACCCAAAATATTTAGGTGTCACCAAAACCTTAGTTTCCCATTGTTAGGCATATGATAGATCAGGCTAAAAGAAAAAATAATACAGTTGAGATGCCAGATGAGTCAACTGTCTCTTATAAGTGAGAGTGTGGTGTCATGGATTGTTCTTCCTTTCAATATCATGCCACTAAGTAAGTGGTGTTCTTTACTCTGGTCATTTTTTTGTATGGTCTGAGTAGTAGCAGCTGAAGAGAGCACTAGAAAAGAATTATTTCAAAATATGATGCAAGAACTCTCAAATATTTTGTACATTTAGTTGCCCTATAAAATGTACATGTAATATCCTATATGTATCATAATTCAGGACACATTATTATGTGCAGGAATACAGGAATACAAATGGTGCATATCTTGTGGATTGTTATTTTCTCCATCTTAAAGACTAATTCATGATTTTCCTTTAGTATAGCAGATATTTGATGTTTGGCTAAGAAATAAGAATTTTCTGGTAAAGGCATTAATATCATGTGATATAGTCAGTCAAATGAGACCTTCCTATTCTTATCTTAAAACAGGAAGCTTTAATTCTGTCTTTATTATTATTTTTTTTTTAAATTTCTTTTACATACTGTTGTTATAAATAGGGAAGCAAAAATAAAGTGGCTGTAGGGATCTGTATACAAGACAAATGTTTCCTACATATTTGTGTGGAGTTAATGGCCATTTCTCTATAGTGGAGCTGAGAAGTCATTGTCAAGCTCTAGGTGACAGTATTAATACAAGTGTAGTCACTGGTCTATATCCATATGCATTTCTCAGCAGTGTCCCATCTCCCTGCCTGGACAAAACTTCAATCTCTTGCCCTTCCATGAGAAGAAAACAATGCAAATGATGTTGGTTGTTGAGGGAATTAGGACTGCAAAGCATGTTACCAGCTGCACTTGCTCCACAGATTATCAGTCAAGGTCAAGATATGAATATAAATATTTTTGCTTTTCTGTCTCCTCATCAGGAAGCATATAGCAGCTATAATTCCTAGCTTTTATATAGTCTTTCTCCTCCCTTTTTTTTCATCCTTTCTTTTATACCCATTTTAAACCTTTCATCATAAATGTCATGGCTATTATGTATTGCAGACAAAATTGATGAATGTGAAGAATGGTATCAGAAATGCCCATACCTCTTTAATACTGTGCCTGCTGCTGGACTTTTCAATTTACTCTTTTTGGGCAGTTTGTTTTAAAAGGGAGAACAAAATGATGGAGGTCTGGCTCAGTTTCAGACAGCTAAGTGAGTAACTAGGATGAACAGGGAGCCTATATTTCTAAAGTTTTCTGTTTTCTTTCACATTTTTTCCCTTAACACTTCTTTTACTTAGCGGCACAATGGCAACAAAATTGCCTCAATGGCACATGTAATCCCTTGGTACTAAGATTCTGGAAACACTCCTTGTAGTTTTGGGATATAGGAAGGTGAGATTTCTTTCCTTTTTTGTAACTAATTGCAGAGTCCTTGAAAAAAGATGAAATGGAAGAGAATGGAAATTGCCTCATTGTGTCGTCCAATAGTCTTTGATTTTTTTCTTACAAAATTATGCAGCAGATCACAGTTGATTTTTCGTAGTTTTGTGTTAATTTGGACTCTTGTTACACTTCTTAGAAAAGTGATAATTTTAATTTATATAGAGTTTAACTAGCTCTTCTCAGATGTACTTCAGCAGTTAATAATTGCTTGAAGAAGTTTATTCTGATTGATGAGTTTGTGTTTTGTAAAACCCTTGGGTTTTGTTTTAGTTTTAGTTTTTGGTTTTGGTTTTGACTGGTTTTGGTTTTGGTTTTGGTTTTGGTTTTGGTTTTGGTTTTGGTTTTGGTTTTGGTTTTGGTTTTGTATACAAAGAAACTTTTGGATACACTGATTCACTTAATAGAGGTAAAGCTGCTGCAGCGGGTGTCCCCAGGCCCAACCATCAGCAAGGCTGAGCACGTATTTGCAACAGGCACACAGACACACATACATACAGTGCATATACATATATAAGTGGCCTGCCACACAGACCAGTGCAGACAGAAAACACAGCACTCATACAACACAAATAGCACCAAATGCCTTATCCTGTTTCCCTTGCTGGCTGATCAGGATGAAAGCCAATTAGTGGAAAATATATACATATATGTACATATATACAGCATGGATCACTCCAGTAATTGGAGCTTACAAACAGCCTGTGCAGAGTATGGGTGTAAATGTGCCCTAATGTGTAAGCTTGTAGAACTTTTGCCTGTTTAGAGGATGTATAAAGGCTGTGTTAATTCTTTGCTCTTGCTCAACAAAGGGAAATATAATGTGGAATACAGGTTCCTATAAGATATAACACTTCGTTCAGTGCTGGGTTTGTTGTACTGTGTTGTGTTGTTTTGTTTTGGTTTTAATTTGAGAAAGAGGAGTTGACTGGTTGTTCTGGACTTCAAAATGAGCTTTTATATCTGTTAGTCAAGTTAAGGAGGGCAATTTTATGAGGTCCTTCAGGAAAGTCCAATCTGTAATTCAAGATTTCTGGGAGGCATGTATTTTTACATAGAGAGAAGATCACCTCAGTGTTGTTATTTGTGTTTTGATTTCTGATGGGATCATTAACAGTACAAGCTTCTTCATGGTCTTTGTATGATTAGTTTTTTTCCTAGTTATTTCTTTAGTCTGAGGAAAACACAGATTCTGTTGACGCATCTCTGTCTCAGCGAACATTCAAAAACTGAATCTGTATGGTCATAGACTATGGAGATTTGTAGAATGGTTCTTAGTGATGAGAGCTTTTTTAGTTCCTGGCAGGATCTGGTTTATTTGTTGTCTAGCCACCCCAGTAAAATAGCACCTGGCCCTCTTAGGACCAGTAGTTTATCTATACTTGATGTCTCATGCCCATCTTTGCTTTGGTTGTCTCCAAGAATGATTACACCCAGTGCAATTTCTCACCAAGTAGCAGGTCACTCATTTTCATAGTTTTGTTTTGTTTTGTTTTCCATTGGTTTTGTGTTTTTCAGCTGTGGTGATGAAATCAGCTCAACATTCCCAAGAAATACCCCTCTACCTACTGTGGCTTCCTAGAGCAATGATGTCAGGTATGTCTGTAGTCAAATGGCAAGGTTGCATGGGTATTATTGTATGTGGTCCTTGGACTGAGGAGAAACAGAAATTACATTTCAGAATTCTAGATCCCCACCTTTGAAGTTCAGGCAAAACATTCCTATTTCATAGCCAAAATTGTCACATACAATAAATGACAGCTAACTCAATAACCTTTTGCAAGATCATTACTGGTGTAGAGTTCTGTAGAAAACTGACAATGGGAGATCTGCTTCACAGTGTTCTTGGTGATCTTGATGTGTATGACCAACCCCATTTAGATCTCCTTGCTTCCCACCATGAAAAGAAGACATCAATTCCTGTACTTGCTCCCATTTGCAAGAGCATACAGGCTATTTTGGGAGGACATTCGCTATTCCACCATCATACTGGTGTATATATTTCTGCTATTTCCACTGTGTTCAAATGTTCTGGTTAAGATGGAAAAGGAATCTGACTGCTTTGCTATGTCAGACATAACGTAACACCTGGTAACTGCAGCTGTAGTCCGATTTCAATTCTCCTTCAAAGTCTTCCAGTGTTTGTAGGGTTTTATTTCTGTGCTGGAAGTAAAACTGAAACAGTGCCAAATGCATTCCATACTGTTTCTTCATACTAAACAAGAAAGCATGGCTTTGAGTGTTAACTTCTGCAAGCATTGCAATGGAAAAACTTCTCCAATCTCTAGTGATAGGACATGTTGAAGATGATAGGACACTTGAAGAACTGCAACTACTGGTGAGTAATCTTTTTGTCCCTGTTTACAAGGATTAGTTTGTTGTAACTTGTGCAGTTATTCAGTTATTTAATTTTTTAAAATTGTTTCTAACACCCTATTTTTTCCTATCTGTTTGGTTTTGGCATTTATATAGTCAAATAACTAACAGGAACTCCAACTTAATCTAAATTTTGACCACTGTTACTCCATAATTATAGCAAGATATATGTGTGTGTACATAAGGACATTGATAGAAAGTCTCATCTGAAAGAATATTCTCCTGTGAAATGAGGCCTGACAGTTAAACATCTGGAGTGTGATGACTTAAAATCTTCATTATTAATATTAAATGCATATTTAGTTTTGTGATTTAGCCCTGTGAAGAATTAAGGTTTTTCTAGAAATTGCACTGAATAATGCAAAACAACCACCACATCTCCCACATTTTTGTTTAGTTTCACCATATTTCTAAAGTGATGACAGCATACGTGTCAAATATTTCCAGAGTGGTGTAAGCCACTTTTCCTTTATCCAAGACATTCAAAGAGGACATACATGCAAACAGAGTGAGTTAATTTCATAAGTCATTGATGACAGCGTAACCACTGAGTAGCATAACAGAACAGAGCAACAAGTCAATTATATGTTGTCATCACTAACGTGTGAAAATACCTTCTTAATTTTCCTTCTTCCAGCCAGGACCATGTTCTTATTTACAGCACAGAAGATTTACTCTACAATTCAATGTGTCACTTTAGGGAATTTTTAGGAAGAAAGTAAACAGAGACAGACATTTGATGTTGTCCAGAATGTGAAATAGACCTTTTCCATTTTACAGGAGCAACTCTTCTGTATTTGCATTTTCAAACTAGAGTGAATTACAAATTGAATTAAAGACAAAGAAATCAAGACTTTTAATTTCAGTTTCAGCTGAGTTTCAGTTTCTGTCACCAAGAAATTGGAAACTAGTGGCACCCACAAGTGAATGAAGTTTATGAGGAGCAAACTGTAATTATATTAAATATTTATAGTGTGGTGACTCGATGGCTACCACTGGTAATACAATACAGAACCTTTAGCCTCCAAGTGACCAGTTTCAGTCTGACCTTAGTCAGTTGTGACTGAAGGTTGCTGCCATGTGACAATTATCGGTGGCCCATGTGAAATGTGTTGCTAGTCTTGGCCTAACTCCAGGTGAATAGGTGGTGATCCCTGTGGGCCAGGATTGAATCACATCAGCAGGAGAGTGCAGGGAACATTTCTCTGAAGCAGCTATGCTTTTACTCCACTGAATCAGATACTTGAGCATCTGTAAGCAACACCTTGCCTTTCTTTGTGTATATGATACAGTGAATCTACATCCAAGTGTTACTGCTCTGAAATTTATTTACAGCACACACGTGTTTGCTATTTTTCTCTTCACTGATGTGATTTTATGTGGTTTAAAATTCCTTATCTTGATATACTAGATTTATTGTTTACTGTGATATGTATATGGATGTTCATGGCTGGATAAAACATATACAATATTATGAATATATGTAGATGTTTGGATAAACATAGAAAAAGAGAAGTTCACAATAACTAATTATTTAACTGTTAATCTGATCCTTTTAATACTAAACTGTTCTTTCGCATTGGAAAACCACTACTTTTTAAAATGAAAATACAAAGCATACAAAGCATTTTGCATACAAGATTTCTTTGCTGGTAAAGTCATAGTACAGTAGCCTTATATTTTTAAGGTCTAACTACTGTAGGGAGTATTGAAGTATTTTGTGAGTTTTAACCATTTTATGTAAACCATTTCTTATCATCAAAGGGTTATCTTCTGACAATGCACAGGGATAGAACTATACAGTAAATAATGAATTGTGTGATGCAGCCAGGCTTGCAGAAAATAACTATTTGAGGGATGGTGCATGAACAGAAAGCTGTAATTTTGACAGGTGGCAAGGTGTCGTGTCACCAAGCCCTTCTAAAGCCTCATATCTCATACCTATTGATTAATGGCTCTAATTAAGGAATGAAATCAAGCATGTGAAGACAGGGGATCGCTTTAGGTCCTTGTTTGGTAGTTTTCTCTTCCTGGCGCACAACTCATCCATCTAAATATCAGTGCTCTTTCATTTATTACAGTTGGATGATACCAAAAAGGAACTGGAGGAGGTGCATGCTGATCTTGTCATGGTCATGCAGGAACCTGATTTGGCAAGATCTGAGGTAAGACAATGTGTGTGAATATCGTCTGAATGAACGCTGCAATGCCAGCTGGTTGTTTGTCCCCTTTGTGGTGATGGTTAGTGAATGTTTCCTATAATTTTAATTCTTTTTATTTTTTTTTATAGAAGGAGGAAATTTTATCCATACTGTCTAGTTTTCCACTTGCTGGTATAGACTAACTGATTTCAGGGGCAGTCTTGTATATTTGAATATATGTAAGGTCAGGGTATAGCTCTTCATATGTAAACTTGCAAACCCCATTTATTCATGCTGATTTTGTCTAAATGCAAAGCTTCAACTTAAAGCTTCAAATTAAAGTTTCAAATTAAAAAACCAAAAGAACACTTGGATAATGTGAATCTTGGTATTGTGAAAAGGAGGAATGAAATAGAGGTGTTTTGTAGATAAATCTAATTAGTTCATTAACATTGTATAATATCAGCTGTATAGCAAGTCTGCTTATAACTGAGAAATATTGATTCCCACCCTCCCCCAATATTATTATGTGTTCAAACTTAATTTCAAATACTCTGAAAACATTCAGCTGCTTTTCCTAGCTGCAGGAAGCCACTAGTAGGAACAGCAATATGTCAAAAAAATTCAAATTTTTATAAGATTTATAATGCATTAAAACATTCATATAGTTAGACACAAATAAAAATAATTCTAGAGTACTGAACATTTAGAAAAGCAATTATTGTATAAGAATTCATATTTTTTATTTTTCCTCCTTCATTACAAATAATTGGTAGCAAATATATTAAGCCCTTTTAGTTCTGTTGAAAATTTCCTTTTGATGTGTTTTTATTGCACTAAAATATATATTTTTAGCTTATTTTATTAGGTATTCAGTTTGGTACAAAACTCTGCGAGTGATTGGAGACTCGTATTTAGTAAGCAGAGGAAAATAATGCAAATATATCTATTAGCTTATTTAAAACCTCAGAGTTCCACCTGGTTCTTTAGCCTGTTGAAGTTTTACTCAAGGGCTAAAGCACAATATTCTTAAAGATTTCTAATGAAGTAATAGAAATACAACTTAATAAATCATGAATCTGCCATACGGCTGATGTTAACAGATTTTAATTTACCCAGGTATACTCTGATTAGTGATAATTTCACATCTGCAATTTAAAAAATAGATTTAACGGATTCAGTAGGTACAAAAAGTTTGCATGTTTGTAATCTTACACAGATATAATAACTTGTCTCTTAGTCCACAAATCTGTGCAAATCCTAATATTATTATGAAAATCTGTTAATTACTTAATTGTATCAAGCCCATGAATGTAATACAGTATTAGTTTATTTATTTATTTATGTACTGTTTTGGATTCTACTACTGTAACACTAACATGTAATATTCAATAGTCCCAAGAGATACACTGTGGGATGCTGACTGTAATATATGAAGGGAATACTTTGATTCAGGTTTTGTCATAACTATGTATCATACAATATATTTTATCATCTAGAGAAATTACATTATGCTATGGAACTTTAAAAAAAGTTTCTTTCTCTTCATTTGTTTTGTTAGCTTTTCTATAATGTTTTTTATGAATTAATATTACATATTGTCTCATCTCTTTTATTTATATTTTAGGAGCCTTTATTTAAGATTAGAAACAGCAATAAAATCATTGCTTACTGAAGCAAGCAAACTTTGAATCCAGCTATGCACATTAGAAGGATGTTACACACTGCACACTTTTAATAATGATCATTTAGAAGATAATTTTAGCACCCACACAAGGGAAAAATGGATTTTTGATGAGTTCTTATATGACCATATGTGGTATTAGTCAGTGTGAGGTATTGCTAGCGAGCTCATTGCTTTCAAAAATCAAAGTTAAATGGTTCATCTATCATCAGAATTTGTGTCTGGGCGACTTGTCTGAACATCAGTATGATTTATGGTTTGAATTGGAGGAGTCAACCATGCATGTTTCTTAGTTTATCGTTTTATGCTGTCTTCAATTAAATGTCTATAAACACAGTGATGGCTTTATGACATTGTCCATCAATAAAGACTATCAGATTTTGCATGAGAATATGTAATTTTCAGAAAAAATAATGACCTTTTGACTTCTATGTGCCCTGTTGTACATATGATATATACAGCATGTTTAGACTTCAGTTTTTATCCCAGACCTGTTTGATTTTAATCTTGCAGACTAATTAAGACAGTGGCCATATTTTATTTAACATAATTCAGATAGACTACTGTCTAGAATTTTTTGATGAAACTATCAAATAGTGATATATTTTGTAATAATGGTAAGATATAACAGGTGCACGTCTCTAAAAGTATTTAGAAAATATATTATTTTAATTGTACTAAAACAAATTGAAAGTGATATCAGAACAGTTTATTCCATATTGATTCAATATTTGATTATTTTACCATTTCAAGGTTGTTTTTTTTTTTTCTAAGACAAAATAATGCATACATTAAAATTAAATTAAACCATTCTGCAAAACAGATGAATACTGAAAAAACATAGGCTCTCATTTTCTTCAGGGACATTGAATAATGATACTTTCACTTTTCATATTTATGAATTACGGTATAGTATACACAGTGGCAGCATATGGAGGTTGAATCATTTTCTGCACAGCTGTGCCCTGATATTGCTGTCGACAGTTATGTATTGTAAAAAAAAAAAAAAAAAAAAAAATTAGTATTCCAGTTCTTAAGGCTATACTGAATATCTTTTCAATATGTTTTTATTAGAAAAGTGTATATTATGTGATTTTTTTTCATATACCATGTAAACTGAAGGTAGTTAAAGTACTATTTAGCTGAAATGTAATTAGCATATTTTCTAAGTAAAATTTGGACTGAAGAAGGAAATATTTCATATGTAAAACCCAGTTAACATGGACATCCATGCTCCTATTATCTTTCATATTCCAACAGAGAGAATACATGAGACATGGACAAATATGCATTTGTTCAATGTTTCACTAACTTAGGTTGGTGAAAATCATAAACATAATATATGCTTATTCCAGCCTGTATAATGTTCTTCTGAGCCTTTGTGGAGATGCCTGCTGTAAATTCTTCTGTCCCATGAGGCCATGAACTGAATTCATTTTGTGTTTGGTGCATTCTCACAAGTTATAAGTTGGCAGACACCAGATGGTGCTAAGGAGACAACTGTCAAAAATCTGTATGAACTCAAGTCAAACAGAAGTTAATAGTGTCTGAGGTGCTGTTGAGTAGGTGTCTGCTGTTGGGTAGGCAGATCTTACTTTTGTCATAACAATTAATATTCTTGCAAATATGTCTTCTCAGGCTATTTCTCTCTCTTCAGTGTAACTTGACTGGTTCCATTTCTTTAGCTAGGTAAGTAAAAATATGTAGAAAAGTAAGTAAATGTATCATTACTGTTCACTAGTTAATTGTTTTCTTCACTTCTTTGTTTTTTAAGCTTTAGCTAAATGAGGTAGGATAAGCTAATTGCTCTTGTGTAGGCTACATAAAGCATGTATAACAACACACAATCATAGACTCATAGAATGGTTTGGGTTGGAAGGGACCTTAAAGATCATCTAGTTCCAACCCCTCGTGCCTTGGGCAGGGACACTTTCCACTAGACCAGGTTGACCAAAGCCCCATCTAACCTGACCTTGAACACTTCCATGGAGGGGGCATCCACAGCTTCTCTGGGCAATCTGTGACAGTGCCTCACCACCCTCACAGTAAAGAATTTCTTCCTTATGTCTTATCTAAATCTACCCTCTTTCATTTTAAAGCCATTACCCCTCATCCTATTACTACATGCTCTTTTGAAAAGTCCCTCCCCATCTTTCCTGTAGGTCCCTTTTAAGTACTGGAAGGCCTCTAAAAGGTTTCCCCAGAGCCTTCTCTTCTCCAGGCTGAATAACTCCAACTCCCAGCCTGTCTTCATATAAGAGGTGCTCCAGCCCTCTGATCATCTTCATAGCCCTCCTCTGAACTCACTGAAGCAGGTCCATGTCCTTTTTACGTTGGGGACACCAGAGCTGAATGCAGTACTCCAGGTGGGGGTCTCACAAGAGCAGAGTAGAGGGGGAGAATCACCTTCCTCGACCTGCTGGTCACACATCTCTTGATGCAGACAAGGATACGGTTGACATTCTGGGCTGCAAACACACACTGCTGGATCATGTTGAGTTTCTTGTCAACCAACACCACCAAGCCCTTCTCCTCATGACTGCTCTCAATCCATTCTCCAACCATCCTGCATGTGTGCTTGGGATTGCCTTGACCCATGTGCAGGACCTTGCACTTGGCTTTGTTGAACTTTATGAGGTTTGCATGGGCCCACCTCTCAAGCCTGTCAAGGTCCCTCTAGATGGCATCCCTTCCCTCCAGTGTGTTGACTGCAGCACACAGCTTGGTGTCATCGACAAACTTGCTGAGGGTGCATTCATCCCCACTGTCCATGACACCAACAAAGATGTTAAACATCACTGGTCCCAGTGCCAACCCCTGAGGAACACCAGTTGTCACTGGTCTCTACCTGGACATTGAGCTGTTGACCACAACTCTTTGAGTGAAACCATCCAGACAATTCCTTATCCACCAAGTAGTCCATCGGTCAAATCCATCTCTTCCCAATTTAGAGACAAGGATGTTGTATAGGACAGTGTCAAATGCTTTACACAAATCCAGGTAGATGACATCAGCTGCTCTTCCCTTATACACCAAAGCTGTCACCCCATCATAGAAGGCCATGAAGTTTTTCAGGCATGATTTGCACTTAGTGAAGCTGTGTTGGCTGTCAGCAATCACCTCCTTATTTTCCATATGCCTTATCATAGTTTCCAGGAAGATCTGCTCCATGATCTTGTTGGGCATAGACGTGAGACTGACTGGCCTGTAGTTCCCCGGGTCTTCCTTTTTTGCCTTTATAAAAATAGGGATTATAATTCCAGTAATTTTCCAGTCAGTGGGAACTGGAGCAGACAGCCATGACCTCCCAAATATGATAGATAGTGTCTTAGCCACTTCATCTGTCTGATCCCTCAGGAGCCATAGATGCACCTCATCAGGTCCCATAGAACTATGCACCATCAGGTTTCTTAGATGGTCTTGAACCTGATCTTCTCCTACAGTGGGCCGTTCTTCATTCTCCCAGTCTCTTCTTTTGCCTTCTGCGACCTGGGTGGTGTGACTGGAGCACTTGCTGGTGAAGAATGAGGTGAAAGAGTCATTGAGTACCTCAGCCTTCTCAATCTCCCAGGTAACCAGGTCTGCTGTTTACTTCTGGAGAGGGCTCATGTTTTCCCTAATCTTCCTTTTGTTACCGATGTACCTAATAGAAGCTTTTATTGTTGCCCTTGATGTCCTTGGCCAGTTTTAATTCTGTCAGGGTTTTAGCTTTCCTAAACTGATCCCTGGCTGCTCGGTTAATTTCTCTGTATTCCTCCCAGGCTACCTGTCCTTGCTTCCACCCTCTGTAGGCTTCCTTTTTGTGTTTGAGTTTGTCCAGGAGCACCTTGTTCATCCATGCAGGCCTCCTGGAATTTTTGTTTGACTTTCTCTGTGTTGGGATGTATTGCTTCTGATCTTGGAGGAGGTGATCCTTGAATATTAAACATCTTACTTGGACCCCTCTTTTCTCCATGGCTTTATCCCATGCTACTCCATCAAACAGATCCCTGAAGAAGCCAGAGTCTGCTCTCTTGAAGTCCAGGGCAATGATCTTCCTGCACACCCTCCTCGCTGCCCTAAGGATCTTGAACTCCAGCATTTCATGGTAACTGCAACCAAGGTTTCCACTGAGCTACATACTGCTCTCCAGCAACTCATTATCGGCGATAACAAGGTCCAGTATAGCATCTCCCTTTGTTGACTCCTATGTGTGTTTACATAGAGGCATTCAAATTGTGACCCTGATGAAGCTGACTTACTATCTGGAACTGCTTTGTGCTGCTCTTCATGTGCTCTCTGTCTGACCTGTGACCCTTCTTCAGCCTCTGTACATCTATTGCTGGCACTGGCATCAAAATGTTAGGAGTGGGGTGGATTGAGATTCCCCTCCCCCCAACAACTTTAGTTTAAAGCCCTCTTCACCAGCTTGGTAAGCCTATGACCAAAGATGCTCTTCCCTTTTCTCTGACAGAAGGACCCCATCAGTCCCCATTAAGCCAAGTTTCCTCAAAGTGCAACCGATGGTTTAAGTAGCCTAACCCCTGGTTGTGGCACCAGTTCTGTAACCATTTGTTAATTCACCAGATTCAACTGGCCCTTTCAAATCCTTCTTCTTTGAATGGGAGAACAGATGAAAAAACTACATGCGCTGAAATCCCCTACCTCTGCTCCCAGGGCTCTGTAATCTTTCTTGATACTCCTCAGATTGCTCCTGGTTATATCAGTAGTGCCCATGTGAAACAGCAGCAGTGGATAATAGTCAATGGACTGTACAAACCTTGGTAGTCTCTTGGTGATGTTGCTGATATGAGCCCCTGGTAAGCAGCACACCTCTCTAGAGAGTGCATCAGGTCAGCAGATAGGTGTCCCCGTGCCTCTCAAAAGAGAGGCACCTACCTCTATCACCAACCGTCTTTTCTTAGTTGTGCAGGTTGTTATATGGGGAGCAGACCGGGCTGCCTTACTCAGCTCCAGCATCTCTCCTGATGTGACGAGTCTTTCCTCTTCAATCTGCAGAGCAGTGAAGTGGTTCTGCAAGGGCACCTCAGGCTTCAGGGGAAGTCCCTTCCTCCTGCAGGTTCTTGTCATTGAAAGCTTCCATTCTTCTGCATTATTGGCCTCTCTCCCTTCCATGTGTGCTGGTGGGGGAAGGTTTTGGTTGGTTGGCTGTGGGCTGTGGGTCCACTTCAGGCTGTGCTTGGAACCAGATATCTAACTCCTTCTTAGCCTCCCTGATGTTACACAGCCTTCTCACTGACTCTTGCAGCTCAGCCACCTGCTGCAGAAGTTCCTCCACCTGGGCACAACTTTTGCAGGCAGGTCTGCTGCCTGTCCCTGCCCCAGCAGAAAGGTCTGAACACTCGCTGCAGCCTGAGGCCTGCACTGCAGCCTCTCCCTTCAGCAGCTCCATCTGGGTGGAGGCACTGGCCACCACTGGGGTAGAAGGTGCAGACTCCCAAGCTGGAGCTGCAACCTTTGATCTCAGATGAGTGCCCACCATTCTGCCTTGAGGGTCAGATAGGGTGAGTGTGCTCGACCTGTGCAGATGGTCACAAAACAGTGCCCAGTTGCTGAGTTATATGGACTTAAAGTGTCTCCACTCAGCAACTGGGGTTTCCCTCCTTTGAAGAGGTGCCCTCCCTGCAAGCCCACCCGTGTGAATTGGCACACCATGCCCTGGCTGATGCTCCACCTCCTGGTTGCTGGCACTCCCTCGGGCTGCTTTTTGTGTGTGTGAGAGGTGGCCGCCATTACTTCTGGCCTTGCTTGTACTTAGCCTCTCATGAGAGCTGATGGCTCCTGGAAGGCCTCTGAACTTCCCTGGGGTTTCTCCAGCTCAGGAACAACCCCCTGTGTGCCATGGTCCCCTGCTCTACTGCGGCATGAGCCTGCACCAGAGCTGATCACATGTAACAGTTGTTTTTAAAATTTTCTCATAACATTTCTATCAATGAGTACATTATATTCCTTTTAAAACAGTGACAGGTAATGAAGAGATTGGTATTTCTTTTGAGGAAAAAAAAATAAAGGAGAAAAAGAAAGGGCTCCTACACTGGATATCTAGCTTTTCATTAGACTACTTTGAAAATGTTGCATCTGCAACACTTACACTCTGCAATTTAAGCATCTTACATGAGTCAGAAAAGGTTTCTCAGTAGCCTGCATCATAGTAGTTGTGCATTATATGCAGCCTAATTGTAGGGTGCCCTCATCTGAATAAAAATATTCCATATAATTTCTTGTAAATCTATAATCCATCTGAAATAAACATATCCTGAAAAGCAACTGAAGCTTGCTGTACAAGTATTTTTTTTTTTTTCTAAATGCTATGCGACATCATACAGGCTATCAGATTTACTTAATTCTGTTGAGGATATGAATTCTTCCACCCAATGGCATATGCAGCCATCTGTACCAGAGGACTTTTTTCCCGTAGTATATGATTACATTTGAAACTGAATTTGGTCGTCCTTCTAACGTCCTCATTGCAATTTGGGTTTTCTGATGCTAGAAAAAACTATAACTTCATTTGATAGTAAAATAATAATTTCTGGCTAAATATCTAAGGGAGCTGTGAAAGAATAAAATGAACTGGGTAGTTTTTGTTGAGTTTCTTGTTTTTTCTTCAGGTGTGTGTCTTCTCTGAAAACCTGTGCAATCAGAGAACAGTTTTATGGAGACGAGCTTTCATAAGATGAAGTCAGCATTCTTGAATGTCTTTGTTAGTTCTCCTGCTTGCTATCCAGGATCTTGTATGACTGGCAGAAAAGCAGTTATCAGGAAAATTTGCAATGTAGATGTTGGTTCTAGTATAATCAAAATTATATTTATTATATCTATTACATTTCTCTAGAAGAGATAAGATAATGTGAGCTATTTTGGGGTCCTCATATCACAAAGAGTGGATTATGTAATACTGTAATGTCTTTGACTTGGTTGCAGCCCATGAACCATCTTTATTTAAGGCTAGACATCTAGATTTAATTACATTACATGTGGAATGTCTGTCAATGTTGGCAATGACAGTAGGTATCCATAGATTCTGGGCCTCTGAGAGCTGATATCATATGGGCTTAATCTAAACAGACACTCAAGTAACTGTGTTTTACATTTACAAATAGCGAGTACCTGAGAACTGTCTCCTGTACAGGGAATCCTTGTAAATGTGACAGGTAGCTGTACTGTATAGGTCATCCTTGTTTTGCTCTATTAAAAAGTCATTACTTTCTAATGGAAATCACATGGTGCCATGGTTGTTTTGTTATCTTAAGCACAGAAAATAACTGCAATATGTGCTGTCAAATGTGAACTCTTAATGCTAGTATATCTGAAAAACACAAGAAGACCATGTCTTTAACAAAACTGAATGATATAGAATCATTGAATGATAGGATTATAGGAAAATTCGACTTGGAAAGGACCTCAGAAGGTCTCTGGTCCAACCTACTGCTCAAAACAGGCTCAGCTATGAGGTCAGAACAGGTTGTGCAGGGCTTTGCCCAGCCTAATACGACCTATTGTGCTTGATTCTCCTCATGAAGACTCTCCATTCTAAGGCTGCCATGTTCCAAGTAATGTCTTTTGCCTTTCATCCTCTCGCCATGCATTATTGCAAAAAACATGACTCCACCTTAAAAACCTCCCTGTAGTTACTGGAAGTCTGCTGTGATGTACCTCCAAAGCTGTCTCTTCTCCAGACATAACAAGCCTGGGTCTGTCAGCCTCTTCTCAGACGGCAAGAGCTCCAGGTCCCTGACAATGGCCCACTGATGAAGGCGTTCCAGTTTATTTTTGTATTTTTTTCTACTGGGGAACCCAGAACTAGAAACAGATGTGATCTCATGAGTGCTGAATGAAGGAGGATAATAGTTTCCCTCAGCCTTCTGCCTGTGCTCCTGCTAATACAGCCCAGGATGCTCTTGGCCTTTTTGACTGCCTTGTCACAGTGCTGGCTCCTGTTCAGCTTGCCAAAAGCTGCAGGTCATTTCCAGCAGAGCTGTTCCTCAGGTAGCCTGTCCCCAGACTCTATCAGTTCAAGGTGTTTTTCTTTCCTAGGTGTAGGACTTGGCCTTTGTCCTTGTAGAATATCATAAGGTTCATGTCTGTCCATTCCTTCAGCATGTTCAGAGCCCACTGAACAGCAGCCCTGCTCTCAAATCTATTGACTTGTCCCCCGAGTTTAGTGTTGTCTAGAAACTTGATGAGAGAGCACTCTGTTTCCTTCTCTGGGTCATTGATTAAGACATTTAGAAAGGTCCCAGTACAGACTCATGTGATATTACACAGGTTACTGGCCTCCACTTGAAGGATAACTCACTAACCATTATCTTATTAACTCCAAAATTCCACCAGTTTTTATCGATCTAAATGTACCTGTATTCAGACCATAATGACTTGACTCCGATATTGTGGGAGGCAGTGTTGAAAGCTTTGCTAAAGTTGAAGCAAATTACATCTCTGGTATTATACAAGGATAACTTAAGGGACTTACAAAACAACTTTGTTGCACATTTCATCACAACTATGAAAACAGAAATGGTTTTCAAACAAAGATTTAGACTTTGACAGTTCATAGTTTGTTATTTAAAATGGACACTGAAGAATAAATGTGAAAGTGGAAGAGTTCTGAAGGAGATAAAAATGCAGGATGAATAACTGAAGGAAAAAGGCCTTAGTGGCTGAAAGATATAAATGATTTAAATTCTGTCAGAATCTCTTGAATTCATGCTGGTCTGATTCATTTCTAAATTCACCTCTAAATTTGGGAGTCTACCTATAGTTATCAACATATGGGGAATGAGCTTGTGCTCCCATGAAGTGACAAAATATTTAATGGAAATTGGAGTGATTTTTCACGTTCCTAAGTAGACACTTTGGTCAGCTGAATAGCTAGCTGTTCAGAACATTTCAGTTCAGTTTACTGCTTAGGTCTCCAATGGATATGAAGTTTAGACATCTAATACACACGTTGCTACTTAGGTGAGAAGTATAAAATAAAAGACATATTAAAATAAGTGATTATAAATATTTCCAACCAAGATTAAAATACATAATTTAGGAATAGTATTTAGTGCACTTATTCAGGGTGTCTTTTGCTATTGACACACTTGTTAGTTTGCTGAAAACCTTAATGTGTGCATTGCTAATCAAATAACTGACACTTTATTATCTCTTCCTTGTTTTTCTGGGTGTTTGCTTCCTCATTGAGTCTAACAATTCTTGAACTTTCCATTCAGCTAAATGGTGCAATACAGAACACACTAATACTAAAGTAGATGACACTTGCCCGGATGTTTCAGCATTGATAAAATGCTAAGTGGTATTGATTTGTATTTTAAAAGGATTCAGAAATTATATTTGCCCAAAAGATTTTATTAGAGTCAACTAATTTTCAGTGTTAATCACACAATAATTAAAGATCCATATGACTTCTGGACATGATTTGTTAGCTTATGATTCCTGCAAAAAGTGGTGGTTCCCCCAGCCACAGTAGAAAGATGAAGGATTGCATGAATCAAAGATTCATAAACCTAGTTATAGAGTGTCATCAGAAAATTAAGGACAGAATAAAAGATTATCTGTGATGGTTCAGAAGAAAAAGCAATGAAAGGAAGGGCAAACAGGACTATATCAAATTCATCACTTCTAGTTATGTGATGTGGGCATGTCTTTGCATCTGGTCTAATACAATATATACTGTAGTAAGCACTACAGTTCTTTCTACCAGAAACAAATGAACAAAGTCTTATAATGTTGGCATAGAAGTACTTCACTTTGGCTATATGCTCACCAAAGAGTACTTTGGAGATATGTTGGGTTTGTTTTTTTTTTTTTTTTAATTTTTAGTCAAATGCAATAGTACTTCTGAGTTTGTCAGAATCTTAATGCTAATTGTTTTAGTGAATTAAATAAATGGAAAATAAAATACAAAACAGATATTATAAAATATATAGGTTTTTTCATAGCATTTTTATTTGTATTACATGATTATGAGAAAAAAAATGGTTATCTTACAATTTGGATCCAGTTTCTGAAATTGTTTTTGTATGTGTGTGCAAAATATGCACGTATTTACAAAGCTGTAGCTTTATAAGTAACATAACTCTTATTTATTTAGACCCACTTATTTTGAGACTCACAACTGTACCTGATAAACCCTTAATGTCCTAAAATAATGTAGATATTTTTCTAAAGTTTGTTTACTATTTTAGTTCTGTCTTATAAAGATGACAGACACTCCTAAGCCCATATTTTTTAATTTTTATAGTAAAAATTTGGAAGGTTAATGTGTGGCTTCAGTTGGCTACTTCTGATTGCTTATACTGAAATGATAAAAATAAACCAAAATCCATAAAATTCCTGAATAACCTATCTTAAACTTTGGATAAAAATGAGTTAATTGATTAACATTTATTATAATTATTTAATGTTATTGTTTATGTTATTTTTAGAGTAGTTTGATCTGTAATCTTATCTTGGGTTTTTATACTCTGGTTTATAATATTTTATAATAGAACTATGGTTATATAATTTCCTTATTGTAGTTAATGTCGTGTTCCTTTACTGAGCCATACTGTCTATAAAATAAAAGTTCAAAGTTGCTTCTTTAAGGTAAATGCTAAAACATGCTTTTGGAGAGAAATTATGGTATACTTAGTAGTAATAATTTTTTTCTTATTTCTAAACTACAAGTCTTATACGAAGATAACATGATTTGCCTTGTAAAAGTAGCATATGAACATAAACTAATGATTATAAATCAGGAGCTGAACTAAAAAAGAGAACCTAGCAAGTTTAAAGTACAAATTGGATAGAGGAGAACTGAAGTTATGAAAATATGCGATGCTATCAAAAAGAAAAATAAGGTATGTCAAATGTATTTTGCTTAAAAGATATTCTGTAACTGTGGTTTATAGACTGTGCACATATGAATTTATACAAACAACATTCTTCTTTTAATGTAGTCACTCTTTCAAGCACAAACTTGCCATATAAGTTTTGCTGGCTTTTCTGTATTCATTAATTCCAGCCAGGAGTATTTCTTATTTAGCCTAGTGTGTGATGGTTGTTCATCACAGTGGTTTTCAACAGTATATATGAGTATCCTAGATTCTTCAACTCTTTTTACCAAGAGCTTTGTCTTTTTTTGTTGTATACATTCACTGACAAATCTCCTTGGTTTTTTTTTTTTTTTTTTTGCCCCTGCAGAATATGTATATTGAAATCTCGATGACTGCTTTGTATCTATTTTCAAAAGCCTTAAAATACCACAGTCTTCTGACAGAAGTTGTCAGATTTGTTTCAATGGCATTTGGGCCTAACTGGGCAGAGAGATGGAAAATCTATAATAAACATTATATCTGAGTGTGTTCTGCATTGTTTTCTAATAATGCTTGAATGACTACTTTATCTTTTCCCATTTTCAAGGGAGAAAATAAGGTAAAATACCAACTCCATTATCCTCCTTTAAGCAGGGGGCCATATGTCTCTTCCAACTTAAATTATTCCATTTATTTTGGGAATTCGGCTTTGGTCATTAACACGTTTTATTACAGGAACTCTTTAAACATAAATCTTTAGCAAGACAGGTAACTCACTGTGGAAATCGACTGGAGCTGTTGAAGTACTTGAGATCATGCACCAAAGGATGCACCATCTTGCCAACTTTGTAGAGCTATGAAAACTGAACAGAATGTAACATCAAAATATGTTTGCAACAGTAGATAGTGTGAAACCATGATTTATACCGACCACATTCAAACTGAGGTGAATGTCTCTTCCAAATTATTTTGGACATGTTAATTTAGTTAAATTTATCTGCCCCCATCTAACATCCATTTCTTTGCCTTGGAAAACACTTCTACAGTTTTTGGCTTTAGCTGGAGTCACTCTGCTCCTCAGTAATTTATCCAGAGGTCTACATGCCTGCTCAAAGGCATGCACAAGTCAATATATTGAAAGCCTTTTCATAATTCTGTATATGTTCTTATTCCATCATACCTGTCAGTCTACACATTCTCTCTGCCACAGAAAACTGTAGGGATACTGTTTACAGACAGCAAAGTGTATTACCAGCTAAATAGTACTAAAATCAGAAACACATCCTTCTGTTTCTTTGACATATCCCAAGTCTATTTTGCATTCCGTTGCAAAGGAGACCAGGTTGGCTACACCCTGAATCCAAATACCACATTTACTACGAACATATATGGTGAATTATAGCTTAACCATACCAACTACTATATCCCAGGTGTCCACTAACAGCTTTTCCTCCAGTTCCAATTGCTTCTTCCTCATAAGGACTCTGTTCTAGGAAAAGATAGAGCAGCAGCAATTATTTCTTTCACTCTCCTAACAAGAAAAGCCTGATCACCCAGCTGCTGACTATGGCTCTATGATCAGGCTCTCTTCTTGCTACAACACTTTCTAAGACTGGTTTACCCCTCCATAGGTCCTGACATACTGGCTATCTCTCCAGAAACTCAGTCATTCTTTCCACCAACTTGGTAGAAGTGTCCCACTCCACAGATTGTGGGTAGAAAGAGACAGGACATGGACATAGCCCCTTCCCTAACCAACCTCTTCACCTGGATGAAAGTTGTAGGCAGCATAATTTAAATTTGTAGCTATCTCTGCTTTAAGCAGGCTGTTGGACAAGGTGATTTTCAAAAGTCCCCTTTTTTTTTAGAAACTTTTAATTCTTCACCTGTAGTGAACTAGCCCTCATAACAGTGCCTTAAGCGTTCTTCAGCACTATCTGTCTCCATGCCAGAAATCTGCTGCTCTGCCTTCTGGGTCTGCCAGTGTGAATGAATAGTGACCTTTAGCTTTAGTTCTGAAAAATCTCCCTGGAAGCTTACTATTCAGCCAACTCTTCCTTCTAGAATTTCTCATACTTACATAGAAAGAGGTGTGCCTCCTATTTGTTAGCCCCAGATTGTGCCTCAGGCTCAGCTGTTTGTTCTGAAGAATGGAGTATGCCATAAAGATGGTCCTGGAAATCTGAGAGACATACTGGCAGTACAGGCAACATCACCAAATATTTATGTTGAAAGCCAACTTTATTGCATAGAGAATCCAGCAGTGAGTACAGCTCTAAGGCTGCTCTAAAGAAGCAGCTAAAGCATGTGAGAAGCCAGTTCAGAAGAAATAGAAATAGTCTCCTATAAAGAGGAAGGGATAACAGTTACAATTTATGGTATCTAGTAACATTTGAAATCATATTGGGCATGGTGCCTTTAGGGTTTGTCCTTGAAGCACAGTTTGAGAAGACAGTAATGTGTGTGGATGTGAGTGTAGACTGCCTGAGTATTCATACCCTTTCTCTTCAACATTGCTTTTGCTGATGTGATAGCTCAGTCCAGACTGAGACCACATGACATTATGGATTTTGAAATTGCACTGATGTCTAAAATAGATCAGGTTACCGCAGAGACTGACTGAACTTTGAACATAAAATATGAGTACTTCCCTCTCCTTTGCCATTGCCCCACTGCATTACCTTAAACAAATCTGTCTATTTCTCATCTGGAAAATGGGCAATAATAAAACCAATTTACCTTACATGGCAACTGTTAAGATTAATTAGTTAATGCTGTGGAGCTCATTTCTGCAGAGGCTTCCTATGGCCCACAACAGTCATATAGAAATAAAGAAAGAAATTGCATGTTTAAACCAGAGAATCCTTGTTCAGAGAGAAAAAGGATAGACGTAGATTGTCTGAGATTTCAGTTTCCTTTTCTTTTGCCAGTTACGTCTACATTTGGAAGACTAATGTTCTAATAATACTTGCTACTCATTTGGAAATTTAGATGAGACATTTGGATTTCTTAAATAATTTTGCATTAGACTTAAGCTATCTCATAAATAAATGATGACTTAAAAAAAATCCGTCTACATTTCATCTTATTATAGAAAGAAGGGCTATTATAGAAAGAAAAACCCCAGGGTGTTACTGTATCGGTCTTTCAATATGTATGTGATATCATCATGAGCTTTAACCACTCCAGTCTTTAATAAATCAACCGATTGGGCTGTTCTGTGGCCTCAGAAAAATTACATTTTTTTTTTTTTTTACTAATTTTCACTTTAGCATGTGTATGTATATAAGTATATAGACATATAAATATTTGAATAAATATTCACAGGTATATATGTATATACATGGTATATATGTACATACATACATGTACAGTATAGCTATACATACATATATATATAAATTTTATCTTCTGAATTATTACATCCTTAAAGCAAAATGTGTTTTCTGGACATGTTTACACAAGCCTGTCTGGGATCCTGTGTTCTTCAGCAGCAGAAGAGTATGCTGCACTGACTTTCCACCTAGATCAGCTGGATTGCATCTAGCTCAGATCTGACCAAGCTATCAGTGTAAACATATTGATAGCTTCTCTGTATTTTGTTTCCTACCTGTAGAGTGAAAGGCTAGTTGAGCAGATAAATACATCAAAGACTATGAGATAAGTGTTGAAATACATAATAAGACCAGGTATTTATGTAAAAAAAAACACAAGAAAATCACAAAGCTATGATGATTTTATCCTGTTTTCTAAAAGAATTCAACACTTATTAAACATCTTATTGGAAAGTCTGATTCAGCAAAGCAATTAAGTGTGAGCTTAACTTGAAGTCAATAGTACTTAACCACCTGCCTATAACTAATTATGTGTTTAAATGGTTTGGTGAATTTGTAATTTAATATAAATGCATATGAAATGTGGGCTTTTAGCATTTTTTTTTTCTTCAAAATGCAACTTAAGAGATTGTTTGACTTCTTGTTTCTAATTGGTATCTTCACATTAGCATTTTGCAACTGAGATCCAACAACCTGATACAAAATAACATTTTTTCTTCTTCTCTAAAAATCAGATGATAACTATCAAGTATTTTTCTCATCCTTCCCAGAAGTATTGTCTTACATCTTGTATATAGTTTATTTGTATCTATTTTCTGAAATTAAAGAGTAAACATTTCTTATAGTCATTTCATTATTTACCAAATAACTCTTCCCTCGTTACTCCCTTGTAAACTCTCTCTTAATTGTTCTGAAAATAAAATTCTAATAGTTGCAGAATGCTTATGTCAGTGCTTTCCGGTGTTGTTCATCTAAGAGTCAGTCATTATTCAGAAGAAAAACCCCAATATGGTTCCTAAAAAGAGTTTGTTGTGAGATTGTATGTACAGTAAAGTTATAAAAATGTCAATGTTTGCATTTTTTCAACTGTACAAAAGAAAATATTTAAAAAAAACAGTCAATTGAAAAAGATACATATCAAATAGGATGGATTTTTACACTCACTGATTCCAGGAGTAGTGCAATGAGTAGTCCATGAAGGTTACGTTATTAAAATCAACCAATATTTCAAAAAGGTAGGTTTTATTGAAGTCAATTGTATTCCTTAAAAATATGTGTCTTTTTCTCACACTGAAATCATCCTAAAACATTGTAAAATTACCTCTAGAGTCGCTTTACAACTTTTCCCAGCTTCTGCTTTATGAGTTTTTCCTTTTTTTCCCCCTTATTTACTGCAATCAAGTACTTTTCCTGTAATTGCTCCCATAATTTTTCCTGATGCTGAGTCTGCAAGATGTTGCAGTAATCATTTAATCAGTGACAACACATTTTTGTATTCCTACTGCATGATTAAATTAATATAGTTTACATGTGTTACATTTACAGAAATCACTGATTCGTCAAACAAAAATAAATATAGTAGTCTAATTAAATCACTTCTGATTTCACATCTACAAAAATACACTAAGGTCAGGAATTTTCCACATTAATTATAAAAAAGCAACTGTTTCTAACAATTACATTATAGCTAAACTTAACTCACAGGAAAAAAAATAAAGCAAAAGAAAATATCTCTAACATTATTTACACAGATAACTTAATTTGCCTGTTTCTGGGCAAATATAGATTGTTCTCACTGTCATTATGATACAGCTCTGATCTCATAGCAAGAGTTTTGCCAAAACCTAAAAATAGCTGAAGATCTTTTTCTGACAGCAACACAAGATGTTTAAAAAAGTTTTGTAAGTAATAAATCATGAATCAAAACATTTCTGAAACATGAAAATGTATTATGTTCATTTGCAAATACATTTTGTTCTTTATCACATTTTTTCTATGTATTTTGTTCATATGTTTACAACTTTTACCATCTTTGGTTCAGTTTCTTCCAGCTTTGTTATCTTCCAGTAGTATTAAAAAAAAAAAAAAATTCTTGAAGACAGTATTAATACAGTTAGTTTTTAATCACTGGAAAGATTTTAAATTAGGATGTTGTCTGCTATAGGTTGCTTGAAATTCCCCAACAACTTTCTCTCTACTTGAAAAAACACCAAATTGCCCATTCTTTGGATAAGACTCTTTTTATTTTTTACCACAAAATACCAAACTAGACTTGTCTGAAGCATTTTTAGACAAAACAGAGATTCAAACAGATGGGTCAAAAAGGTGTGTGAATGACTATCTAGTGATATTGGTTCATTCTTGCAATAGTCTTTCAGATATGCAGGCCTGCTCTCTTAACATTAGCTTGAAAACAATTACCTAATATTCTTAATAGCTAACTCTTAATTAAATGTGTTTCTTAGTTCATAGGAATATCCAAAATACTTCTTTTTATTAAAATAGCTGAATTCAGACATACAGTTACCTCTTCTCTTATACATTGGAGTCCTATACACTAAGGGCTCTGCACCAACAAAGTATTAAGGAAGAGTTAAACATATCCTGCCTTCATGCCTTGGCAAACAGGACATGAGCAGTGTGTTGGTGGACCCCAAACAACAACTCTTGTGCAAAGGGTTCTAGCACAGCAGACACAGGATACATTTGGCCAACACATTTTATATATTTAAAATATGTGTATAGTAAATAGATAGGGTTTTTTACTGTGTGCTGCCAATGTGTATTTCCCAATGTTTGATCATGGTGGTGATGGATGATTACCCAGTTATGTTGTTTGCCTATTCAGTGCTTCAGTACTTTTATAGTTGAGTCACATGGATGTAACATTTTCAGATGGCTGTTCAGTCTCCTCATGAAATGGGAAAGTTTTCAAACTTTACAGTCTTGCTTAAGGTGCCCATATAATGACTGCTGAATAAATTCTTACAGACTGATTTGTAAAGGGCTTAATCCAAAAATATATTCTGCAATCTCAGGAATGTTGTAATCTGACGACTAATCAAAACATTTTTCCTCAAATTCCTGTTTTTAACTGTATCTAACACAAATTTTCTTCTGTAAGTGCACTTCAGTGTTTATGTAATTCTGTGTATTTTCTGGTCTTAAACTGCTATCACAGAATACCATCTCCATCTCCTATTTAGAAAGCTTTGTATTGCCTTACGTCTTGATATATAAAGAGTTTCAGCATGGGTACGATTATAAGTAAATGAGTATATGTATCATGATAAAACAAAGAAACATTTAAATATAATTCAAAAAACTAGATATCATGAGTGCCTCTTTGTAATTCCATCTATACATACACTCTTCAAAAGCTGAAGGTCAGTAAAAAGATAAATGAAATACAGGACATTTAATTGTAACTGAGTATTTTCCATTGGAATATTTTTATAAATCCATTGTAACTTCATATGATAGTGTCCATGGTTGAACTTTTTCAGGGATTGTTGAGATGGATCAATAAAAATTGATAATAGGAGGCTATGGAATTTTATATACCCACTCTCTTTTAATGTTTGCCCTGGACAAGTCTTAGGAGAAATGGTTCAAATGTCTGAACTCCCTAGAATACTCCTGGGCCTTCTATACAGTATTATTTAACACAAAACTTTAGATCTATGAAGTTGGAATAATGAATATGTTTATATTGTGACTTCATACAGCTGATTCACTGAGCTTCTTATTTAGCTTAACTTCTAGTACTTTGGTTAGACCAAATTTCATGGTATTTCTTCAGTTGTTAAACATATTCCAGTACTTTGATCACGCAAGAAGTCTCTTATCTGTTTTCAGTATTACTATTACTTTTAAATCTTATTTGAAACATATCTTCCTATTTCAAGGGACTGGAAACTGTCCACTTTTTGTTCTATTTTATTATCGATACAAAAATTCTTCCAACTCAGCAGATCAAAAGATGTAATCCCTGAGAATCTTGATTCATGTTATTTTTCAAATTAGTTACCTGAAAAGATTAATTCTGTTGATGATTAAAGATAATATACACAATTTTAAGACCCATAGTGACATGTAAAATTTATGCTATACATTTCTCTCCTTGTTTCAAGGGATTTTCCAAAATAATTTCATAAATTGGGGAAACTGAGGCATAGAGAAGAGTTGTGATTTGTGCATGGTTACCCATAAGAACAGAGTCTGAACTGTATAGAAAATCTTGGTCTTGTAAGACCCTTTATGTTGCATCTTATCTCATCTTTCCTTTGTCATCTCCCTAATCTCTGCTTGAAACTGAGAATTAGATAAAAAACCTAATTAATGTTCTGCATTCCTCTAATCACAATTTGAAATTCCTATGTTGTGCAGTAATGCAAAATACCAACAAAACTTTCAGGCCATTTTCACTGGTGGAATAATTTATTTTTTGAAGTGTAATAGAAATGAACTAACAAGTAGAGCTGTTTCATAAATTAAAGGTCAGCCACAATTTCTTGGACAATAATGAAATATCCTTTTCAGTTTTAACAGCTCTAACTGTTCTTAAAAAAGTATTTACTTCCATCTTTTAAACATTTTTACTATATAAATTTCATATACCTATGACAATGGTTATGTAGTCACATCAGCATATATTATGTAATGACTTGACCTTGGTTAGCAGCCAGCTGCCCACCCATCTGCTCTGTCACTCCCTCCCTTCAACAGGTGAGGGTGGGAAAAGAAAATGAAGGAAAAGCTTATAGGTCAAGATAAAGGCAGGGAGATTAGTTATCAATTAACATCACAGGTGAGGCAGACTTGACATGGAGAAAATGAATTTAATTTATTGCTAATTAAAACAGATTTGGACAGCAAATTACAGAAGAAAAAAAAAAATAAAATTAAAACTTACCCCACCTCTTTTTCCTAAGTTCAAATTCAGTCTCTCATTTCCAACTCCTTTACCTTCTTACCAGTCACCCCAGTCCCTGTACCTCAAGCAGCACAGGGGGTGGGGAATGGAGTATTACAGTCTGTCTATAAAAGCTCCTTTCTGCCATTCCTTCCTCCTCATACTTTTCCCCCCACTCCAGCATGGGTCTTCTGCACAGGCTGCAGTCCTTCATGAACTGCTCCAGTGTGGGTCCTCTCTACCAGGTTTCAGTCCTTCAGGAAAAAAGCTGCTCTAGTGTTGGTCCTCCACAGGCTGTAGTGTGGATATCTGCCCAGGTGTGCTGCTCTCCATGGGCTGCAGGGAAATACCTGCTCCACTCTGGTCTCATCCATAGCCTGCATTTGAAACTGTGCCCTGGCACCTGAAGCACCTCCTCCTCCTTCTTCTCTTCTGACCTGGGTGTTCACACTGTTGATTCTTACACCCTTTTTCTTCCTCACTTCTCTGCTTGCCCAATGCATTGCCCTTTCTAAAATATGTTTTCCCAGAGGCACCACCAGCTTGGCTGATGGGCTCAGCTGTGTCCTGTGATGGGTCCATTGGAACTGGATGGAACCTGTTGTGCCCAGCACTGGGCAGCCCCAGCCTCCCCTCACCCTGCAGCCACCTCATTGCCAACACTTTGCCATGGACTGCCAATACACCACAGAGTTCACTAATCCTACAAGTCGAACTGCCACAATTCTTCAAAGATTTTGGTGTTATTTTTGACCTACTGAAAATTCTATGCGTCACTTTCACAAACATATTTGAAGGAAATTTCAGGACACATCTTGTAGTGTTTATTTGAGAAAAACCTCTGCCTCGACCACAGTTAAGAGTCATTATTTAGTCTTTGTACTACTAATGTATTGTCTGTAATTAATGTCACAGGTTGCCACTAGATGCTCAATGTCATCAAGAAATATTTCTCAGCTATTGCTTGAATATCCTCATATGAAGTATTTAAATTGTTCTTAAAAAAAAAAAAAAAAAAGAACAACACATGGATTTTTTTTTTTAATATGACCTTAATTTGTTAATAAATCTAATTTCAGAAGTTCTGAGTGACCAGTGCTTTACATAGTAGGAGTAATAACTACCAAACTTGTATCTTTTAACATTTCACCAAAATATTTACCTCTAAAAAAAACACTTTAAAAATCTAGCTTGACTGGAAATGTGAATGTATTTGTTTTGGTTTTACCAGTAGTTCTACTCAATAACATTTTCATTGGTGTCTGGTATTTTGAAATAGCGTTGTTTAGATTTTCCCTGTTCCTATCTCACTGAGTTGTATATTGTGCTTTAGTCGTTAGTCATGTATCAGTGCCTGAGGTGACTTTTGACACATATACACTCAATTGGTGGGCCCAATAATCTTCATATATAAAGCCCTAAGAGTTCCTTCTTCCTTCTCCTGGGTGAGTGGCAGCCTCAACAAAACCATTTATGATGAAGAAAAAAGACATAACTAATATTAATGTTTTTATGTTAAAACCTGTATCTTATGATGTATAAATGTAAAATATGCCAATTTATGACACTCACTAGAGTAAACAAAAGAGTGAACAAACCTAATATATATGTGAATTCCCATTTGGTGTTAAATAATGGTAATTTAACAAATTTTATAGTGTACTAGAAAACCAATACTAGGTCTACAAAAATGAGCTAGTAAATTGGAAACACACAAAAAAATTGAAGAAAATAAACTCCTAGAAGTTTTCTATATCCTTTGATTACTCTTTTAACATAAAGAGAGTTTCTCCTTATAAGATAGGTTATTGATTCTTTTTCTTATTTTTAGCTCATAAAATATGAAGCAAAGGTAAAAAATATAACTCCTGAATTCTGACAAACTTTACTTTGCAAGTTCTTTCGTCTATCCCTTTTCTCTTTATGATAATCTAAAGCTAAGAAAAAAAATATTGAAACTGAGAAAAAATTAAGTTTGTGTTATGAATGTTTATAATTTTTTCTCATGTTGTAATTGTTACCAGTCTTTGCTATGAGCTATGTTGTTTCATCTGCAGGAAGTAGTATTTGAGCCCTTGGTTTTCCTTTTCTTCCTTATTTTTCACCTTGCTTACCGGTAGTCTAGAGCAGCAGCACTTTAAACTCATGAGCACATCTTCTCAGAGACAAAATAGGGTAGTAGTAAAAAACTTTGTATCTTTTGTATTACTTCTTTCTTCATATGACTTCGAGTATATGCCGTCTGAGAAACTTTATCTTCTAGAATATCTGTCCTTGTCTCTTATTTTAAGTAATGTACTTTTGAAAAAGATAGTATTCTTGCTGATCGTGGAACCTCACTCTTCAGAAAAAACACTGTTAGTTTAACAAATGATATAAATTTTGCTTTCTGAGACTAATGCCTAACTACATCTCGTGCTCATAATATAAAGCCTTCACCTGTAATGGCAGAGACATTGTTTTATCTACTGAGCACCAACAGAATGGATATTTCTGTTTGCCTACCGAAAAAATTGGCAAATTACAGTCAAGCACTCAAAGCCATGACCTGTCAATATTAAATTTCTTTCTATAATCCTAATTCATCCTGTGTGTAACTATACATGACAATAGCTTTATCATAATATTACAAGACGTATTATACCAGCAAGCATTCATCAGTATTTCTGGGCTTCAGTATCTTTCCACATCCATGTACCTTGTTTTGAATCAAGTCAATTGTTTATGTTAACAACTGCAGAGTAGCCACTAATTCCACTGATTCAGCAATAGTATATATATTAAAACTCTGCAATGGTTCAGTTTAACTTTAAAAAAATTTAAACTCCAGCAAAAAGTTATGTTTAAGTGAGTAAGTACAATATCTTTCATAGGTCAGAATCCTCTCTGAATTTTCAGTCTTCTTTTGCTGGTGAGACATGTTTGAAATGCTGTGCACAATCTTGATTCATATTCACAAAGGTTTTGAAATTCAGAACAGGGGTAGACAACAATTTCTCAAATCTGTAGGGAAATGGAGATTCTTTAAGCGAAGAGAAGAGGCGATATTGTTGTCTACCAGAATCTGTAATGAAATGAAAGAGTTACCTGAGAAGGAAAAGAAATTATGGTAATTTTAACTAAGAGTGTAAAAAAATCTAATAGATATAGACTACACAAAACTATGTTTCTATTGACTATTACAAGTTTGTTCTAGGCGTAGAGAAGGAATATCTTTATCAGTTCATCTGCCTGTAACTTTTCCAAAGGCTTTATCTTTCTCTTAATTTCTTCAAAGCCATTCTTCAGATTTTTGTCTACCTATCTTTTATCATTTTCCGCTGTTATTTTGTTTTTCCTGTTTCCCCATGGTTTGCCTCATATTATGTTGTTTTTTTTTTTTTTTTTTCCAGAGTAGCCATGCATTTCTCAGTATTGCCTAAGGTTAGGGTGAGAATTTTTTATTATTTTTGAACATCAGCAATGACATTCTGTGGGCACCAGAAAGGTACGTTGTTATGCTGTAGTGTAAAACTTTCTGATGTATGCATTAAAATGTATGTAAACTCTATGGCTGCCTCTGGGCCCCTACCTATGAATATATGTAAATTCCTTTCTATTCTATCAAATTTTAATATACCACAATTTCTTCCTTTTACTTTATTTTATCTCCATAAGGTAATACTAACTCCCATCATGACTTAGCATCAAGACTTCTATTTAACTGTCCATGTTTTTGGCACCTTTAAACAAATTGTATATATTATATTTATATTTTATATTTAAATATGATGTATAAAATGCTTTTTTCCTAAATCAAATTGCAAGATAATATCATATTTGTTTCTTGTCAAATTATTAAAATTTGTAGTATGTCTGTGAAATTATATCTAGGTATAGGTAATTCTAAGCAAGTTTATTCTGAAACAAGATAATACAAAAGAGGGTTTAGTTTAGTTTTTGTTCTTTGGTTTTTTTTTTTTTTGGTTTTTTTTTTTTTTTTTTGTTTTTGTTTTTGTTGTTGTTTTGTATTGTTTTGTTTTTTCTTGGTTAGGAAAGCAATAGCAAAACTGTTGGGTTTGTTTGCTTTCAAATCTTGTTGTGGGATCCAGTACTGGGTTTCAGCCCACACTGATAATTTTGTGGGTGCTTCCAGTTTGAAGTAGAGTTATTATTTAACAGAGATTGATAGGCAGATTAAGCAGCTAAGAGTCTTATTTTAAAATTATATTTATATTTTATCCCAGTTTAAAATATGTAGTTAATTAACATAATCTTAAAATTACAGGATTTCATATTTCACTTTTTGCTAATAATTTATAATTGAAATAAAAATACTTCTGGACTTCGTCATGATGATCTACTAAAAGATAAGTAAATCCTTATACATATATAATTAGATTATAAATTTTTGACTGGGAGGAGGACTAGGACTTTTCTATCTGTACATTTGTACAGCAGATCATACATTAGAATCATAATCCTAAATGAGGATACTTAAGTACTATTGTAATATATGTTTATGTTGGAAGGTTGATGTAAGTTTTCCCTAACTTGTATGAATATATATGATGATTTCCTAATACATGTCTACTACTTAAATAATAAAATCGTTGTGTATAACCTGAAAATTTCTGCAAGAAAAACTTCTACATGACTAATAAATCCTTATTATTACTCAATATTTCTTCTCATTGCAAATTGACCTAAAGGTTACACCTCACACACACACAAAACACACAACTCAGGGACAAAATAAAATGGAAGAACTGGCTCCATTCTAGAATATGCAAACCATTCAAATGATTTATTAATGATTATTAATAGAAAAAACACAAATGTGTAATGTATTTAATTTTGACATATAAGTATCAACACAATAAAAATATGAACACATGTAAAAATATTTAATTATGGATATGTACACACTGAAGATTTAAAAATATTTTTATAACTATTTATATGTATATAAAATATGAATTGGCTTTCTGGGAGGAGCATTTGATTAAGTAAGATACTGTGGTTTAAATCACCTACAAAGAATTTTCTATCAATCTGACTTGTACTTCCACCTTGTTTCTTTCCATTATTTCAGTCACAAAGTCCAAAAGTATAGTTGATCAACATATTTGTTAATCCTATAGTTCTGCTTTGAAAATATGAGTCAAGTTATTCTGTTGAAGATTCTTCTATGAGAATACGCCTCAGAAGATAGGCATATGACTTACTCTTCTCTATGGGAGCAAAAGTGTTGAATCATGCTTTGAAATTCAATTACAATTCACTAAAACATTATTTTATATTCTAAATTATTTTCATGTATATGTTTTAAACTTTTTGAAGCACTATTATATCATCTTGACTTTTCTAGTGTAGCTGTTCTTCACTTGCAACTGTCCTCCATTCCAGAACAAAACTGAATATCAAATTAGAAAATGAAAGCAACTTCTCCAGTATTTCATCCTGTTCTTGAGATCATTTTCACTCTTCTGTCTGCCTGACTATAACTTTGGCTGTTAGTAAAATGCAACTTTTTCAAAAGCACCCACACTAGTAAAGCAGCCATCCTAATCATACCACTGTGAGTGTTTACAACTCCATTATTTTTATGCCATTTCTGAACTTTATGAACAATTACTTTTCATCTTATTTCATATTATTGAATAATACTGAGACAAGAACAGACATCTCCTGCATCTCTTTAAAAATAATGGCATAAGATGTTGTGCCTCTATTTTAAACAAACTCGAATCCTTTTTTGTATTATAAATTATTTATATATATCTTAAAATATTGAATCAATGCATTTTTTTAATAAAACAAACTTGTAACAAGTTACAAAATGCATGACAAGAGCTATTTTTATTTTACTCTATATAATTTGTCATTAGTAATGCTTCTATATTTTACATTATTATTGATTCTACTGGTTTCTACATGCGTTTGCTTGGGATCGGTATGAGGCTAACTGACACAGACATAGCCTATTTATCTCATTTACTTTTAAAAATATTGGTAATCTATTTTCTTTTTTTCTTGTCCCCTGAAAACTTCCTCAGAATACTGAGACTGATTAGTAATAATGATTAATCAATAATTAAAATTCTTTAGAAGAGTCCTCAAAAAATTCCAAAATTTTCCTTAAGTAAAACTTACCTAATCCTGACAATTAATGAAACCTGAATTCAACAGTTGCCATCTAACATACCTTTAACGCATGGAACAGAAAGAATTTTCTTGTCACTCTACATTACAGTTATGTAATTTAGCTTCCTACAGTAGAAACATATATAGAAAATTCTGGTCTTTTCCATCTTATGCAGGCAATTTATTTATTTATTTATTTATTTATCTATTTATTTATTTATTAATTTATTTATTTATTTATTTATTTATTTATTTTTAATACTTCCTATATGGTACTGTTAAAACTTGTTACATCCTGGTATATTTAAATATTTTGTTGCATTGTCAGGAGGTAGGTAAGCATTGACATTATTTGTCCTCTGTAAGTGTATGGCGTATAGATGTAAAGGTGTTGGCAGCAGGGAGGCTGCAGGGACTGCTTCATGCTGGACACAGCCGATTCCAGCCAACTCCAACAGACTCACCACAGGACACAGCTGAACTCATCAGCCAAGGTGGTAGAGCTTCTGATAAAACATATTTAAAAAAGGGCAAAAACATTGTAGTGGCAGCTATGGGGCTGTGGGAGTAAGAAATTGCAGAGGGGATGCAAAGGTCTGTGAGGGAGAAGAGAAGAAAAAAGAAGAATGGAGGTGCTCCAGGTGCTAGAGCAGATACCCACGCTGCAACTTGTGGAGAACTCTACACTGGAGCAGATGGATATTCCTTGAAGGAACTGTGGCCTGTGGTCAGTCCACCCTGGATCAGATTTTCTCCTGAAAGACTGCAGCCTGTGGGGAGGACCCACACTAGAGTTGGGGAACACTGTGAAGAGGAAGGAGAAGTAGAGAGAAGCTGTTGTACGCTGACTATGACTCTCCACCTCCCACCCCCATTATGGTGTTTGTCAGGGGACATATTTGAGTTGGCAATGAAGGAAAACATTGAGCCTGGGAAAATGTGTACAGAAAGGTGTTGTTTTCATGTTCGTCTTTTTATTTCTCACTACCCAAATCTATTTTAAGTGACTATGAAGTAATTTTCCCCAAGTTGAGTTTGTTTTGTCTGTGACAGTAATTAGTAAGTGAACTCCCTGTCTTTATCTTGATGATATTTCTTATTTCTGGTTTCCTTTTCCTTCTCCTTTCTTCACTGTCCTGGTGAGAGGGAGGGTGAGTGAGCAGCTGAGTGGGAGTTCAGCTGTTTGAGATTAGCCCTCTACCATATGTCATATCAGGAAAATAAATCTTTACTATTTTTATAGTTGCATAAATTGAATGCGTTCATATATGTAGTGTATATAAGAAAAATACTAAGTTTTAAGTAGACAGCTAAAATGTGTTATGTATTTACAATACAAATTATGTGCAGTTTCTATTCCACTGTAAAAGCAATGTGTGCTGTTTGTACAGATTTCAAGGTCTTGACTGAAATAATTCCAATATATGCTTTTTGTTTTCCAATATCAATGAAGAAATAAAATGTATTAGGTTTAAAAGTTGGATTATTAAAACATGATTTGCAGGGTAAAGAAGATAACTATAAAAATCTTAAAGTTTGAATTCTGAAACAGTACCTACTGAATAGAGTGAGATGCTAAGAATATGTGGACTCCTACAAATAAGGTAGAAACTTTGAGATAAAAAAGTGTTATTTTTAGCTCATGATAAGATAAGCCTTGATCTCCATAGTGTCAGTCGAGTATTGAATGTGTTTTCAGGCTGTCCTTTGTGAATTTAGCAGAACAGTCAGTTTGTTAGGTGAGAGTGAGTAGTTCAACGAAACTTGACTGAAATGTGTCTACACAATTTATAAAAGGACTATCTTCTATATTCAGAACTTTTCAGTCAAGGCAAAAATAGTGGTATTTTTCAATTGTTGGTTTACATTTTCTTTAGGAAAATAACTTGGAAAGCATATACTAAGCCAATTCATCACTCCTTGATGTTGCAGATGTCTTAAAATATACTCTAGAAACTAAGCAATCTCCACCTTGAAACTAGGATTATTTTTCTTACTACTTCCACCTTAAATTAAAAACTTTCTTAGGTTTACCAATTAACATTAAGCTAATGCTGTCTATGATTCAGTAACATTTTTAAGATCATAGAGTCTTGGGGTAGTGGAATCACTTCAGTAACATGCAACTCTACTCCTTCATATTAATACCCTCTTCTAAAATAGAAACTGTAGTCATAATTTTTTGTAAAAATTAGCCCTTTTTAGATAGACTTAAAAAAAGACATTCTCTACATTATTTTATCTTAAATGTGAGTTACAAAACTATCTAAAATTCTGAATAGCTATTACACTGTATGCCAATATTCCAATTAAAAGATATGAGAAATCCTGATCAGGTGGTAAATAAAAAGGAAAATTATGTTTACTTTCCTAATAAAACATACATTATTATGCCTATGATATGAATTTCAAGCACTTATACTTCTTTCTTAATAAAATTACAATATAGAATGTGAAATACATTATTTTCCCTTACTGTTTTTGATAAAATTCCTATGCATTAAATGCAAATAAAATATACATAAATTTGTATCAATACATATGTTTATAAAATAGGACTACATAAATTACCATGTAAATTCATCCTTATATTTCTAGGTTTTATTTAATGTTTTAAAAATTTATTTTTAGATTTAAGGTGGAATGGGGCTACCCAAAACTGAATTTGAAAATTAGGAAAACCTACAACTTAAGCTGATCTCAACCTGGGAACTTAACCTAATTTTAACAGTTTGTGAACAACACTAAGTTTGCACTAGCTTCAATAAAAAGTTGTAATGAGAAGAGGACAACAACTGCAGGACCTGACAGTGTTGAGTAATTTAATAATATAAAACAAATCAATTACTTGTAAAAATGCACTGTAAGAACCCATGACTTGATAAAAATGTAGAACTCTGGAAGCAAAGTGGGTCATGATATAGTGCATGCACACAGAGTGCATCATGACTGTGAGGGTTTCTGTTTAAAAGAGGAGGAAGGAAGGAATCTGCACACTGCTAATGAAAAGTCTGAGGAGAGGAGGAGCAGAAAATGATGAGGAAGGCAGGGGCGTTTGCAAGCCTGAGCATTTGCAAGGGCCAAGTATCTTCTTTCAGTTTGAAGAAAAGTAGGTGAGTTGCATGAACAGCAAAGGAGTTTCTCAAGTGTGTATGTATGTGTACAGATATAATATGTTCTTTATGATTTAGGGAAGAAACCAGTATTTAAATTTAGCAATTTAATCTTACAATATGCTAATCATGATGTAGATAATATACTAAAATTATCAATATCTAAGCAGCATCTAAGTTGGCACCTGTGATTTGTTATTGAGTAGGGTTTTTTATGATGCTTACTGTTTCATCATAATGTGGGGTTTTATTCTTCCTAGTTCCTTCCATTCACACAAAGCTATATATAGACTGAAAGATATTTTGGAAGGAGATTTTGTCAAGAGAACTGCTAAAAGCATAAGGAAACTATTAGATGTAGTTTTCAGTAATTTAAATTTCTAATATTTGATTTTTAAATGATGAAACATCCAATAACCCAAATGACCCTACACAAACATATACATGGAATAAATTATTTCAAATGAAAGCATGAAAATTATTTGTTCAGCTGCTCTAGTGAGTGGAAGGTTAGGAACAAAAGCTATTATTGTTCAGTGTATTTTTTCACAGGAAATAGACAGTGGCAAACATACAGTAGTTCAACACATGAGATCAGAGACACAGTTTTTATAGTAAACCAAAACCAGATGTTGGAAGTGCTCAAGACCTTTACAGAAATTATTAGTTATGTTTGCCTTTGAAAGCAAAGAAAGTTTACAGAGAGTCATGTACCTGATTAAGAAAAAGACAGGTTACAAAAGCTATGAGTATTAACTCATTCAAAAAAAAATATTTGCTGTACAGTCTGTCTATTTTATATATGGCAGTTAGTTATGTACATAGGAATTTAATTTTACTTTAATTTGATTATTGGATGAGTATTCTAACTTATTCATATTTTAGAAATAAGAAAAAAAGTTAAGTATTTTAAAACTGAAGGACAGAATTGTGCAATAGGACAGTAAACCCTTGAAGTTTCAGTTCTACTGTGAATGGATACAAAATTAGACATTTAAAGAAGACTTATTTTAACAACATATCAACAAAAATTTTAAATGTATAGTACTATATAAGTAGCATATACCTTTTCATGTAGTATAAATTCTCTAGTTAGATATTAATGAGTTGATATCACTGAATGCTAACTGATTTCATTGGAATTTGATGGAATAGTCAAAAATAAGGTCTCAGGGCTACATTCCTTCAGGTTTCATGAAAATAGGCATTTAATTAGGAAGAAAAAGAGGAGAACTGAAGCATCTTACACACCAAGGTTTATCTGCCACAAAGCACAAATCTATGGGAAATTGAACTTATTAATTCTAGTATCTCATAAACTATTTGTTTTATTGGCATATTGAAATAGGTTCTGAGTTCAGTATATAAGGTGTTTCTTAGGTACACATCTTATTTTTAGTACTTTTGTAGTCCTCTACCTATAGAGCTATAGAGTCTTGAAGTTCTGGAGCTGGGAAATCCTGAAAGGTTGCAGTGTTGAAGAGATGAGCCTGTAGATAATATATGATGCTTAATAGGAAACACTGCAAGAGACTATAATACCAGATAAGTTGCTGGGAGATGTAGTCACAGTGAAAAGGAAGATCATGTAATTTGATTTTTTCTCATAACTTGAAGGCTGTTAGGCTTTTAAAAGTTTCACATACATTAAATATATACATGAAATTTATTGCAAGTTAAATGAGAGGCGTTTTAATACAGTATTGATAACTAAAGTAAATGAAATTATATGTGTATGTTCTTGAAGAACATTTCTCTCAGCAAAAACTAGCCTGAACATAAAGTTTCCTAAAGATGGTATTTAGTTGAACCTCATCCTGTTAAATACAATTCAAAGTGGAACAAAACCTCTTTGAGCAGAACTTAAGGAATTTGCTTTACTTGATATACACTTGTAGGTACAATTCAGTGCAAACTCTAATAGAAAAAAGGAATGCCTTTATACCTTCCCAACATAGTTTCAAGTATGTAGTTTGAGTTTAAATTGAAAATAAATTATACAAGCTCACATAAAATTAAAGTATTAACACATACAGGAAAATGTGGGCTAAACTGTGCTAAATGGATCTCTTAGAATGCCTTTTAGTCTTGTATGGAATTGCTTTAGGCCATAAGTACGGTTAGTAAAATAACACGTACTGTCTAACTAAATAATCATAATAGTGTAAATATGTAAATGCTATAGGCTTTAATGGTATCAAGTGCTTAAACATTTGATAGTAATAAATTCCCATTATATTATAGTTTTATAAAAATCTTTATGAATTTCCTTAAGAAGCAATCAAATACAACCTTGTATTCAGTTAAAGTTAATTTGTGGCATTCTGTAGTTTGTTCTACATTCTACACTGAATAATAAGGCATTATTACTTTAAATTACCATTTCTTTTAATATAATTTAAACTTGTTTATATGAATTGGGTTTTTGAAACTTGTATTGATGGACCGTTTGAATGTAGAGGCTTTCCAAACAGGTATGTCATCACATCTAAGTCCTTTGAATTTAGGGAAGGTTTCTCAGGAAGGAGTCTGTCTGTACTCACTATTAGCTACACTACTAGGCTCATCTTAGTCTCTACCACAATGCGTTTATTTGGTGCTTTCTTTTACCAAAAGAGTTAGAAAGACTGTTCAAACTACAGACATGGATTTACTTTTTTCTGGGGAGATACTACCTATGTATGAGAGTGTGTATGATAGTACCTATTTTAAAACGTTCTTGGATCTATACTTTTTCAATATGTTTATGTTGTTATACTGTACATGAATAAAATATAATTTTTTTGGATTCGTGGGATGAGCCAATATTTTAATCTTCCATCGAGATTTAATGGTAACATGACATAGTTGTCTGAATCTTTAAATGTTTCTGCATACATTTATGAAATTTTCAACACAGGTTGATGCTGGAGGCGTGATTCTGATCCAGATGAACCAAATACCTATCCAAATCTTTTGATCTTGATATAGATTCAAGTGAGCAATTCTAAGAAAAGTCCAATTTCTGCTAAGAAGGTGTAAACATTACAAGTTAAGCCACAGTGATAAATAGTTTTACTAATTGGCATCTTTGATGATCATTTCAGAGATAAATGGTCAAAGAAAGTGAGCTACTCTCTTGTACCTAGAGATGAATCTTCCAGCACAGGATTAATGTACTTTTGTGGTGATTGTTTTCCAACACTGCTACACAGAATTGGCTGATACTGCTGTTAAAATTCCTCTTAAAATATACGAGTGAAATAAATGTGTAATGGTTAGCACTGAGGTAAAAGAAAAAGTCTATCATGTTTGTTAATGGAGTACAGCAGCAATTGATTTTATGACTAATGTATTAGGTATGGAAAGTCTGCAAATCAGATAATAAGGATGTAGTGCATCAAGCATCCTTATAAGATGTCTGTAAAGCTATGGAGTTGTTCTCAAGGCATTTTGAAAACTAAATTTAACAACAGTGAAATTCAGATGATGCTGCACTATAAACATAATGTAAATGTAATCTTAACCAGTAAAATAAGTTATATTATTTGCATTATAAGATAGGTGGCCATCAGATGTGATTCACAAATTCATATATATTTTTGATTGTTTAGGGATAAAACAGGATGAATAAGGGTGCTATTGCAGAAGAAACTGTTCTCTTGAAGAGAGATCAACTTGATATATACTATATTTTGCCTCTACTAGCCAAAAGCATTCTGAGTATGAAGCAAATATTTTGGACGTTTTTTTTTTATTATCCTTACATGATGTTGGTAATAAAAAGTTATTAAATGTGCATATTTTTTGTTTTAAATGGGTAATCATATAGCATTTTCTAGAATAACTTTAAAACTTCTGTAAGACTAGGCAAAGCACTACCCTTATGCTTTGAGCAATGAAAGTTTGCATAGTAAAATCGCCACAAGTACTGCAATTTACCTAGGTCAACATGTGTATAAATTTGGTGAGTGGTAGATGCTGCTAAGGGATAACCAGGATGTACAGTAATGAGAATAACATCTATGAACGGTGGATGCAGAAGCAGCAGACTGTTGCCTCTGTTTCTTTCTTCTGCCTGGCAACACCTCTAACTATGAGGCACCAGAGCTCCCTCCCCACCCCTTCTACTATATTCTTTGTTTCACAGGAATGATCCACATTCTCACCCTTCTCCCATACTGTCCCATCCTTCTGATAACAAAATCCGTCTTTATCTACACAGCTGAGGAACCCAAGCCAAATCTTTTAATGAGTACTAGAAGGACAAATAAAATTAAAGGAAAAGTACTTCTGTAATAGTTAAGACTACAGTGGAAGTATTAAAAAAAAAAAAAAAATGGGAAACAGCAGTTAGAAGTCAAAAAATGCTAACTGGTTATCATTTTACCCTGATGTTTATATTTTAGTGTGTTAAAAAGCATAATAGAATATAAACATCAATGTTTTCTTAACCTTAAAAAATAGTAAAATTATTATCTGACACTAAATCCTGTTATAATTTTCATTGAATGGAAGAATATAGTCCCATTAAGTTCTACTGTAAAGGTACATCTTTTCAGCTCTAGGTATCCATGACCTGTCTAAAAATAAAAACTAAAAATATGGAAGAACTTTCTAAAAATAAAAACTAAAAATATGGAAGAACTTAAGTTGATCAGAAGAGCCAGCAGAACAAAATTATATATTATGAGTACTCTGTATATACACTGATCCACACATAATATCCAACTAAGTATTTTTCCAATAGATTACACTTCACAGGATTCTCCAAGGCTTCCTTTGACTTTAACAAGTTTTAGATCACTTCTGATAATGTCATATGTCCTTAAAATCTTGAGGTAGTGACAGTCTCCACAAAAATTTTTCTTATATTACAGAATAATATTTTGATGCATATGTTGTATAAATGTATCTTCTAACATTTATATTTGTATTTAAATAAATACATTAAATTATATTAGTTTTGAGATGGTACACTTCTATCTTTTTTAATAAATATCTATGCTGGGAAAGAACTGTACTTCAATAACCTATGTAAACATATTGCATATTATTAGACCTTAAAATTGCATGTTTGACAGCACAGTTTCTCAAGGATTTTATTGCAATCTGTGAAACTTATTAACTGTGATTTCATAGCCAATGACAAAAGATAATAAAAAATCAGCTGTTCCTTAAGTCAAAGCATTTGTCCATAGATAATAGAAAAATCAGTTTCTATACATGACTGAGAAAAGAAAAATATTTTGTCACCTTGTGCTGGTTCTACTCAGCTGACAACAAAGACATACTAAACCCAAATGTTTTATACTTCAAATGTTTTTAATTTGAGACTCCATATAGAAAATCACATAGGACTTGATTAAAAGCTAGTTAAGATCCTAGAAGTGCAATGTATGTCTGTAAAAAAAAAGATAAAGAAAAAAGCCTACATACCTTCCAGTCAGAAACACAGGAGTAGGGGAAACTGTGAGGTAATAGCAGATGGTCTTGGTTTAGACTTGGACATTGTAGATCCAAATAGTTTTCCTAGACCATATATATTAATACTAGACACTCTGATAAAGTAAACATATTAAATACTCTTGTATAAATTGCTGTTGTTTTAGATTTTTATTTCCTCTCCTCCCCACTTCTTCCCACCCGCTCCCCCCCCACCACCAAATCATTATAGAGATTACTGCTTCTTCATTAATATGGGAATTCTAGATGCTTTTTCCTTTCACTGACTGAAATATTTCAATGACTTCTATTTCCTGTTCTATTTTAGTGATCTGTCAGCTGAGCTATAATGGAGAAGTTAAGCAGAGTCTAATCTAAACACTTTATAATCCTGTGTTCTGTGTCTTCCTGAAATAAACCAATACCTCTTTTTTGCCTTTCAGAAGTGTATTTTTAGTTTTATATTTTTAAAAAATATTCTGATAATTATAACAAATATTTGAGTGAGGTTTGCTGAAATTAAGTAACTGTTCAGAATTAACCTTTCACAAATTGGAAGATGACCTTCTGTCATCAGATGACCATCTGTTCACCATCAGAGTTTATTGTTTGGTAGTCAAGGATGGGAGATAGGAGAAATGAGTTTAAGTTTCTTGAGGGAAAAGAATGAATTAAATCTATGTTTCTCACAATGTCAAATAATGTCTAAAAAAAGATAGTAATTTGTTTTAAATACAACTAAATTAACAAATAACAAACAAAACCCAAATGCTGAAATTGCTTTTCATTAAAAATATAGTTTGTGGTGTTGTAGTCCATATACAAGAAAGTTAAATGTACAGGGTTTGGGTGATTTTCTGAAAACAGGTGCCTTCATACAACATGTTCACAAACCTATTTATGACAACATCAGGGAAGCATTTTGAGATGGGAAAAAGTGAGGGATTTGGCATTTGAAAAATTAGAGTAAGCTTGGGCAAGAACAACTGATTACGGTGGTCCTTGTTTCCCCTTTTGTGGGTATAAACTAGTTCTGCAGCTAAGTAACAGTTAGTAGTTTTCACTTATGTTCATAGAGCAAGTAACATTTCAAATAAAAGTTAAATCTCTGTCTTTTCAGTGAATATTTGCTTGTGTTCTCAAAAAAAAGCATTAAGAAATTTTTGCTTTAGACAATGTACTATATTCATTTTAGTACTCCTGTAATGAGTGGGAAAATAATTAACAACAGAACAACAGTCACACTCTTTTTTTTTTTTTTCATTATCTATTTTATACCAACATAACTCAATCCTCTTCAGTAAAGACACTTTTTATTTTATTAATTTTTTTTTTTTTTATTCCTTGCATCTTTCTTCTCATTTGAATCTTTTGCTGCCTGGCACCCTCATGCTTTTTGCAGGGAAGTAGGGAGAGTGACACTTTATAGTCAAGCTTGATAAATGAATTCTTTGCCTACTTGTTTCTTGGTAAGTGGACCATTAAGCCATATGTCCTTGACTCTCCCTGTTGGTAGGGTGAAAGAATATAACAACAAAAGGATTTACCTTTGAGTAAATTTTATTTTATTTTACTTCCATCATATGGTTAATAATATATTTTGTATACAATTTCCCTAATGTACTACATGATTGAAAATGTAGTCTAAGTATTAAAATGTAATATGCTTCATATTTTCACAAGTCTCGTTGAAGTTTGTTGTTTTAACAACTTAAGCTTGTATTCCCACTTGCATTACATTAAGATTATAATATGGAGAAGAAAAGAAACTTCTCTGAACCAGGTTTTATAATGTGCATCCTTAACTGACAATAAGTAATTGGAAAAGAATTTTTGTATTTGTAAGGTTTGACCTTGACATTGTTTGTGTAGGCCTCCAAAGCAATTATTGTAGAAACTGAGATGGAAAACAATGGCAAAAAGCAGACAGAAATGCTTGAATTAGTGCAAATCACAAACATAGCTGAGTGGTATTAGATGACAGTTTACTTTTAATGAGAGAAGACATGAAGTAATTAAATCTTGACATACAATTATGAAAAATATCAGGTAACAAGCCTGCTATGCAATATAAAATAAGAAAAGACATTTTCTGAAAACTTGCCTGATGCTCTGTCATCTGAGACTGTTCTTTATGAGTGCAGGGTGAAGGTCAAGGAGGTATCTCAACTCCATCAATCCTTTGGACAGTTACAAATGACCTTTCACTTTTCATAAGACATTCAATATTCTGAATGGGGGGGATACATTTTTCTGTGTTTAGAAAATAGCAAAATTGAAACCTTTTGTAGTGCACAAGGTGCATTTGTGTTTGAGTCTCCTGAACAACTCATTCATTCTTAAATGTTCATTGACACCAATGTCTCATTTACATGAACTAAATGATTTTAAAATGCTGTATCCATTTCAGCATATACTTTACCTTTTCATATATATTGCATTAATTTTTATGCTATATTTTACCTATCTTTTAATGTATATTTTATATTTTCTTCAAGCAACATTTTAAAATGCTACAGTGCATTCAGATGTATGGGTTTGAATTGTTGCTGTTCCAGTTTGATATCGATACAAATCTAAGCATTACACCACATTTCTGTTTCAGATTTATTTTGCAAAGGTTAAATCTTTAGTGTTGGTCTTTGAAGATATGTATGGAAATTGTACTGTTAGAATGCGTACTACCAGGTACACATTTCTGTGTGATTTAGGGGTTTAACTTTAATCCACAGGCATTTTTGTGTGTGACCAGAGCTTGCTCTTTGGTCATATAATTTTTGATTCCAATGGTAATGGTGTTAGGTAAAAACTAAGGATTTAATTGTTATTATTTTTGTACTGAATAAAAAAATGCTGACAAACTACTATTTCATTTGTATTTTAGAAAGTCCTAAACGTTTTTTCCCTTTTCCACAGATTAGGTTTTTTCTTCCATTTGTTACACAAAACAAAACCCCTTGGAATTCTAGGTAAGAACTGTTGCTAGATCTATCCCAATACTCTGAATGTTACATGCAGATAATCCTTTTGCTAACTTAAGTTGTGCTTCAGTGTATAAATATAGATAAAATAAAGGAATTAAGATAAGAACAAGTATATGTAAACGTTACAAAAGAAGCACATCTCTTCCTTAAAGGATTGAAAAAAACCTCTTTGAGATAGAGCATAATAATAGGCTGAGACAAGTCTTGAAACACAAATAAAAACCTACGTAGGGAGAAGAAAATGCGTGTTTTATAGTATCTGATCTCACTTGCTGTATTTAATCAAAGATGCTAGAACATACAATACAATTCTATCAATTTAGAAGAATCTATCACTATTTTTAGTGCTGAAATTTAGGTCTGTTTTCAATTGAACATAATTATTTATTTAAATCATACATAATATCTCATTCATTGCTTTTTGAAATATTATTCAAGGTCTGCCATGGGCAACAATCTGAAATAAAGCATAGGCAATTTTATTAGACTTGAAAAGCTATTCAGAACAGAACTATTAAAACAATGCTCAGAATCTCAAATTGGATAAACCAAAGTGACATTCATAATATCTCAGTAATTTGTTTTCCAAAATATGTCTTGCTACAGTCTTCAAAATCTCGTGATTTAGTTTACCTGTACTTTACTATGTATTCACTGCTTATCCTTACACTGAGTTAGATCCTCTACTCAGACCAACATAAATCGTAAGTTAGCACAGCTTGTGAAACACTATTTTTGTCTCTCTAGCTTTCTTCATATGTAAACTCTGAAATGGAAAAATAGGAACTAACATTTCCTAACATTTTAGGAACGGACTCCAGGACAAATATTGTTCAGTGTGTGCTCCTCTACTTCTAAAACATCATTAGCATGATCTTGCATCCCAGGAATTTCAGCAAAATCAAATCAAACAGAATTATAGTCTTCATGAGTAGATGTTAGGAAAAATTTCCTAAGACTACTTATATATCAAGACATAATAGACATATACATGGAAAAAATACTGAAAGCTGCTATTTACAAATTTCAGAAAACTTCCCTTAATTTTGATGAGTTACATTCAGTTTCAAAGTAGTTGAAAAAAATAAATGCAAAGCATAGGCATTCCCCAAATTTATAGAAAAAAAGTACCAATAAAAGCTAGTGATTCAAAATGTTAATAATAGCAAAAAAAAAAAAAAAAAAAAAAAAAAAAAACCCCAAACAATAATGTGCCATGAATTGTTAATCCCTGTTTTATCTGGAAAATGTAAAGATCTGAAAAATTAGAAATAACAGTAATCCCTTTCCCCCCATCTTTTTAAAAGACTTTGTGCATGTGTATTTCCTGGAATTCCAAAATTGTTTAAATTGCTTCTTAAAATACCCTGTTTAAAACTGTTGATGTGCTTTCTTATTGAGTCTTATTGCACTAGTGTGTGAGCTTGAATTTGGTACTAACAAGTACCGATTTTAGTATGTGATATGGTTGGTTGCTATCTTGGGTTTATATATGGAGATATATATTAAAACAAATGGTAAAAATAAAGCTGGCCAATGTAAGACATTTCTGGTTCTCTTAAGCTGTTATTCATCTGAACATGCAAATGTTAATTAGGCACTCAGTCCAAAATTTGCACCTTAATGAACCTGTTAAATTTAAATTGGTGTCATGGCCTTAGTAGACAGCCCACAGAGTTCCTGCTGATCCTTCTTTATATGTTGCTTAACATGGTGGAAATAGAGACCTAGCAGATGACTTTTCTTTTTTTTTTTTCTTTTTTTCTGTTAAGAAATCTGACTTCTTGTTTTGAAACTAAGGCTCAAGCTGTGAAATTGGGAAGGAAAAAGCCAAAAGTACAAATAACCTAAGTTGACTAAAATCTAGTGAAATAAAATTAATTTAAACATATTCATGGCTCTGACTGTAGCTCAAATACACACTTATCTGAAAAAGCAGTGACTTTTAGCCAGGCCAGATATATTAAAATAAAACACTAGCTTCTTTCAAAAAAACAACAAAAAAAAAACCAACAAAAAATAACCTACAGCAACAACAAAGGAAATTAAACATAGGAAAAAAAAAATAACTGCAACATTATTGTGGAGATTTTACATTAACAAAAATAGGAAACTCAGTTTTGGTTCCCAGAACAACCATCATTCAGTCATACCACGAATATACGAAAATACAGTGAAGTTAATACTGCACAGTATATGGCATAGAAATACAATATAATATGTACAGAAAGTGCAAAGCAGCAGAATTACGGTTGCTGTGGGAACCATACTTTGAATTTAATGACATTTGTTTGTGTCATATCTCAATCATAATGTTGCATTAACGTAGTCATTTGCATTTAATTCTATATTACATTCCCAGTTTAGAAGAACACATTTGCAGTTGCTCATGTCTCTGCTTCCAACAGTGATTCAAAATGATATACTTTCTGAGATTATTTTGACAGAATTATATATAACCTCATGATGGAGCATCTCATTACCCTGGCAAGAGACCTTGCTGCAGGAAGTAGTTTGTGAAAGAGTTAGGTATCAATAACTAAAAAAATTGGTTTAAAAGATGGTTTATTAACTATGCTATTATGTTATTATACCTGTACTTTCATGGGTGAATGTTTTGTTAGGAGAGATGGAGTGCTTAATTATTTCTCAGTGACCACAACTTCAATGTAAGTGATCTGAACTCGTAAGAAAACAGAAATGCATAATCAAGTTAAGATTCAATTTGTGCTTTATTTACTTCTTTTGAGAACACAGGGAATCAGACTGGGAAGAAGAAACAGTCACTTAGGATAGAGGTCTGTAAGCTTCTGTTGTCTCCTCTACTACAGAAAGCACTGATGATAATGAGGTTGAACAGCTATTAATCAGGATAAGGAGAACTGTACATGGAGATAAAAAAGTAATGCATAGAATCAGCATTTTGTTTGAAAACAGTCTAATAGGCAATATGACAAATAAAAGCAAATGATATGTACTAGGTATAAAATATTCAATAATACTTTGAAGGGAACCTGAATTTACCTGTGTATGATACTGTTCTTTAAATGGAGATGTCCCCTAGATAATCTATGCATAGGCCAAGACCCTTTACTTCTAGTAATTGAACAATCAAAAGCAGGTATACTGTTCTTACTTCTTTTATAAAGAACTGTCACTGAAATTAAGATACATATTATGAGAATAAAGGTAAGATAAGCTCTAAAAGAAGTGAAAAACTCTAATTAGTTTCACCAGGAAAAGGATTTCACCTTGAAACTTCCACCTGTTTCATTTAAGACCAAGTTCTAGAATTTTTTTATTGAGTATAGAGAGGCCTGACAGGATCTCAACGTCTCCATTTATTTAAAGAGATTGCAATGGTTGGGGCATGTTGCCAGGATAAAAGCCAACAGAAAGCATGAGACCAAAGGAAAAGAAAATAAATACAAAAAATTAACCAGAGTGGTTATAAGAGAGGAAAATATGAAAAAAGGAGAATAAATAAAATATTTAAAAATCACAATATAAAATATGGTTAAATGGAAAACTATAAATATTTAAAGCTGAAATATATATTTAGTTAGTTACTTACTTTTTCATAGTGTTTAAAAGGAAATGGAGAAGTTCTGCATTCAAGCCACAGCCTGGACCTTTTAATTGAGTATTCTCTGTTGACAATGCTCAACTTGTCAAGCCTACATATATTTAAGAGGCATGTCATAAAAGCTATATGCAACTCTACTTCAAGAATTTTACATTGAAGACTTCCATTGTTAAAACATTTTATATGTTGATACCTGATTAATACAAAAAGATGCAGCAAAGCTATCATTTAGGACTTATTTAAAAATCATTTGGCAATAGAGATATCAGATATATCAACCCCTTCTCATTCTCTGAAAGACTATCTACCTTCAACATAGGTAAAAGAGGCAAAACTAGCTACTACATAAATTAGTAGTGAAGCCATATCCAACCCTGACTTGTCTAGATGAAGTGAAGATAGTGGAACAATTTTATTGTGGAACTCATTCAGTTAAAAGAAGTCACACGTGGGCCCCTATTGCATAAATGACATATACAAATGCATATTTTTTGTAGATAAGTAGATCTTAAATTCAGAAGAGACTATTCAATCACTTAATCTGACTTCATCTGACTTCCTTTGTACCATAGGCCATAGAATTTCACCCAGTTACTTGTGTCTTTAACCCAGTAACTTCTATTCGCAGAAACATACTTTTCCAGAAAGGACTGCAGTCTTGAAGAGCCAAACACATATATGGCTTCCACTGTTAGCTTGTTTCACTGAGTAAGTACTATTGTAGTGTTAAAAAATGCACCCTCCTTCTAATATGATGATGTTTGTCTTCAGCTTTCCGCTCTTGGGTCTTGGTATGTCTTTCTCAAATTGTCCTTTATTTCTCAGTGCTTTGTCTCTGTGAAAGCCCTCTGTGTTGGGTTTGTAGGTGGTAGGGGTTTTGGTAGTGGGGGAGGGGACTGCAGTGGTGACTCCTGTGAGAAGCTTCTCAAAGCTCCCCCAGCTCCAAGTCAGACCCACCTCTGGCCAAGGTTGAGGCAATCTGTGATGATGGCTGAACCTCTGTGATAATGTATTTAAGAAGGGGAACCTGGAGAGAAGGAGGAGTGGCAAGGGAAATATCTATGCAAACACCATGATCAATTGAAGAAAGGAGTAGGTGGGGCCAGGGGAAGTGCACCAGAGCAGATATTCCCCTGAAACCTGTGGTGAGAAGACAGGCTGTCCCCCTGCAGCCCATGGAGGACCACAGTGGAGCAGATGCCCACCTGCAGTCTGTGGAGGACTCAATGCTGGAGCAGGCCTCTGCACCCAAAGAAGGCTGGGACTCTGAGGGAAGCCCATGCTGGAGCAGCCAGTTCCTGAACGACTGCACCCTGCAGCACAGATCCACACTGGAGAAGTTCATGAAGAACTGTAGCCCATGGAAAGGACTCATGCTGGAGAAGTTCATGGAGGACTGTCTCCTGTGAGAGGGTACCCATGCTGGATCAGGGGAACAGTGTGAGCAGTCCTCCTCCTTAGGAGGAAGAAGCAGCAGAAGCAATGGGTGATGAACAAGCAATCCCCATCCCCTGCCCACCACTGCCACTTGGGGAGAGTAAGGAGAGAAATCAGGAGCAAAGCTAAGCCTGGGAAGAAGGGATGGTTATGGAGTAAGGTGTTTTTAAGATATGGCTGTATTTCTCACTGTCCTGCTCTGTTTGGCTGGTAAATTAGTGGTAGTGGTGTTCAAATTAAATTGATGTTCTTTTTGTTCCCCAACTGAGTCTGTCTTTTGCCCGTGACTGTAACTGGTGAGTCACCCTTCCCTGTCCTTGTTTCAATCCCTGAGCCTTTTGTTTTATTTCTTCTCCCCATCCCTGAGGCGTAAAGAGTGACTGAGTGGCTGTGCAGTGCTCAGTTGCCCTCCAGGCTTAAATCACAACATCCCCTAAAGTGTATTGAAGTGAAATCTCAATATTTTCTTTTTGATGAGTTAAACAAAATATTGAATAATTTTTGTCTCTTATCTGCATGAGCTCTTATTTTTCAGGATGCTCTTGAATGATGTCTCAGAACTGGATGTAGTATTGGTTCTGTTAATGCTGACTTCAAATTCAAGCCATATTCAAGGTCTTTTCTTTGGGAAACAAGTCTTCTGTTTTACCACTTTCCTGTATATGGTCACTGAAGAGATTTGGAATTTAGCTTTAGCTTTCTTTTTTTCCCCCTCCATTTATTTACCAAGCACAATTTCTTGGATATAATTTCACAACATAATGGTCTTCATTTATTTATGTTTACATATTTTGAGGGGGGTCGAGAAAAATATGTTTCCCATATCTTGTTTTCTTTGAAGGGTTTTATTTATTTATTTAATAGGAGGCTTATACGATTCCTTCTTGTCCTCTTATCACAACTCAAGCTATTATTACATTTTTTGCTCTCATTTGAGTTATATGGTTTACTTTAAAGATACACACTTGGAATACTTACCTCTAAGAAATAAATTTTTCTTTTATCTGTGTGACTAATGCAAAAATATAGATGGCTTACTGATAATTGTAGCTGTTTGATGTTATACATCTCACAAACAATGTACCACTCTCAGGTTTTTCTGTTTTTTCCCTCTCAGAAGTTTACACTAACCGTTTTGCCTCCATTTAAAACAGTTGAGCCCAGATTGAGAAGAATTTGGAGTGGGTAGGGGAAAGAAGAGAATGGCTGAAAATACCTGAGATGGGATAGCCTGAGAAGTCATTGCTGAAATCAAGATCTTAGAATTAGAACCTGAAACACAGCTGCACAAACCTGTAGTAAGATATGTCCAATGATGAAAGATCTTAAGCTAAGGTGACAGAATCAGGAAAAAAAAAATAAAGGAAAATAAAAATTATAAAACCTTCCCAAGTTCCATGATGAAAACAGTCCTCAAAGCCTGTGCAGATAGCTTTTTTTTTCACTCGATTTCCCTTTTTCTTCTGTTGCTGCATAATCCAATTTTGTAGTCACTTCCCATCGGAACAGAAGGAAAAAGGAAAGTAATCCTTTAGGAACCCAAGAGAAGATAATGTGCCACTGTATCATACAGAAGAATACTGAGGCCATGATTTATGAAGGTTTTGGTTTTTTTTTTTTTTTTTGTTCTTTATCTTTTCAGAAAGTTCTGAGAAGATAAATCTTTAGGGTTATTGTATGCAAAATCCTAATAATTGGGGAGTAACTGTTCCCAGTTGTCTTTTCAAAGAAAACACCCTTCAGTTTCTTAGAAAAACTAACATTTAATGATCACTGAAATTACTGGAGATGGTATGCAGAATACTGTCGACAACTTCAGAAATGTTATTAAGGCCAAAGTTTACTGATTTTCCTTACACTGGTGCCTCTTCCCCCTGCCTTGTGTATAGTTGGGTGTAGATTCAACTACAGTTCCAGTTCCATATTTAAAGTTCTATACAGTCTCCATTAATCTTAATTCACTTGTAGTTCTTATGGTTTTTACATATTTTTGAGTCACTACCCAAGAACCCAAGTGTGGATTCTTCAGAGCCTGAAAAGAGTTAAGAGTAATCAGTCCTATTTTTGAACTCTACCAGCAAACACTTTTCACATTTCAGTGTCCCAAGTTCTGTAAATAGCAAGCAATTTTTGTGTCCAAGAGTCCTTTCCAGCGGGGTTTTTAAACTTCCAGGATCCAAATACCCAAAATCACAAAGTTACCCTAACATCCTCTTCACTGGAAGGAAATTACAGAATTTTTTAATAATACAAATAACATCAAAAATATTTTGTATCTCAGCCCTACTACATGAAAAAAATATAAGTGCCTCACTGGAAGTTTTCAGCTGTATCATTGTGTGATTGTAAAATCTGTAAATGTAACAGTAAAGGGTTCTCATTAACCAATCTTGTTGGTTCATGGTCATGAACAGTTGTCCATTTTTTATAAATGGACATCTGGTGAAATGCTCTGTGATGACAAAAGTGTTCATGCAGCAAGCAAGGAGTATTTAAAGTTCAAGACTTTTTGATTCAAAATCTGGAAAACAGTATGGTATAAAGTCATACAGTAGATGTGAAATGTCTGGCAGTGCTGTAAGAACTATACTGTGAGGAAGATAAGTTTCACAGAAACCTATCCAGAATTAATTTCAGACTTACAAAGCATCTCACCACCAGCAGATTTTTCTTGAATGGTGATAACTACAGAAACAAACAAGCCCTGAGAGCTGTTAGTTTTCTGTAACTAGTTTGGCATGGGCATATCAACATTAAATTAAAAATTAAAGCAAGGCTTGTTATTGTCATAAGACTGTAAACCCTCAGTAGGTATTCATGGTTTTGCAAATATGTAATCTCTAATTGAATTGGATATACCACATCTCTTTTTAATATCTTCTCTCCTTCTCAGGCTTGAAACAAAAAGGGGCCCAAACAATAGGCCTCAAACCAAAGTTGACTTCTGAGTGAATTCCCCGACCAGCAATCAGCATCTTATCGGCAGACTGAAGCAACCAGCATCTTATCAGCATGAAAATGTGACCCTGGGAACAATCCCTGGGAACTATAAGTAAACAATAGGAAGTAACTATAAATCCCAAATGTAAAGAAAAACAGAAACTCCTCAGACATGCCCGGATCCTCGCCAGATCCGGACATGCCTGAGTGAGGCATATCAATCTACCAGATATCTCCTGTGCGTTTTGTTTAGACTTGTTTGTTAAACCGTACAAAAGCCGGGCCCTCTCACAGCACAGACGGAGACCTCACCTACGAGTGGACGCACTGTGTAGGACTTCCCAATTGCAGGGAAAGGCTCTCCGACCCTTCGCTGTGACGGGGCTCCCCAGCTGATGCACGGGTCTGGATGATGGTAAAGTATGAGAGCAATTGGTGATGTATCTTTCTTAATCACTATAGCTAGCTTTAAATAGTAATGTCTAGGTGCATTACCTTGCTTATTCTTTCTGCTGTTTTAAACTAAAGTAAAATAAGCCTATTTCTTTAGCTTGGTGTCTGAGTCCTTTGTGTTAACCCCATCAATTGGCAAAACAAGGCTGCAGAGTACAGTTATCATTGAACTCCAGACCTAGTTAACTTTAATGAAACATCAACTTTAAAATGGTACAATCTGGCAAAATATGCTCTAAGAAATTTTAGTAACTGCTAAATGTTTTCATTGATGATCTACAACTAGTTGACATGGATAATATAATTAAAAATGCGAATTGTTGCTATTTATCATTTGCTATCACAAGCAGTTAAACCTTTCATTGGATCATAGAAGAAAAACCCAAACTATTATCTGAGCAACTACAAAATACCTATAACGTCTTTGATCAGCTGAAATTAACTGATGGTCAGATGCACATAAGATCTATTCACTTTTAATTGCCCATTGTTTCTATTATTCATTTGAAAAGGACCATGTAAAAATGTGTCTGAAATGTGGATAATAGAATTGTAAAGACAGTCACAGCAGTTTAAGCTGCTGGGACACTGATGATGCTTTCAGGCCTTGACTGTGTGTTGTAAAACAACTACATTTTCCTGTTTGCTGGTAAGGGTCTATGCTGGGGAACCTTTCCTGTAAAGATAAACTGGCAGGCAGGAATCTTTTTACATTCCTTTTACTCTAAGGCTTGTGCATCCGTAGAGCTATGTGCCTTGTTTCCTTTTTTCAGTGAGATCATGTTTGTCTACATGATGGTCTTGCTTGAGTGGATGGGCTCTGTGGAGGTTTCCTTTCCCTAACATTGAGGAAACTGAACATGTTATATGTAATTGCAAGAATAGTTAGTAACCCAAACTTGGAGAGCCTTGGGGTGCTTTGGTTTGTGGATAAATCAAGCATGAAGTCATGGGAGCAAGAATCATCTCTTCTCTGCCCATAGTTAGCAAGGTAGGAAGGAAACAGGCTGGTGCAGAAACTGGAAAAATCAAAACAGCTGAGTTCCCCTAGGGTGCTGTTCTCATTATCAGCCAGTGACTAGCTCTGGCTAGAAATAATGCTGCTCATCTACTGTGCGTCCTGCTCCCGGCTATAATGAATCACAGTTTGCCAGGGTGATACATACACCTTGACTTTGGCACTAATCCACTATCATAGCTACCTATTCCCTTGTAACACTACAAGAGGAGGGAACATTCAGCTGAGGTAAGAGTCTGCATGGAGGCAGTTCCTTGCCATCCTGGCAATGTGCCTCTGATTTCACACAGCTCCAGGCACACAAGCTCTCACTGGGAGACTGATGATTGAAACAAGCTGGTGGTTGATGCAGACAGCTGACTGGTATTCTCACCTCTCTGTTTGTGGCAGTTCTCATTTCTGTGCCTCTTAGCCTTTATTGCTTCTGGTTATTTCTCTTTTCCAGTCTTGTTTCCTTCTCACAAGAAATCAGCATGTTTTTAAACTTACCCTTCTATCTGACAACAACCTTACTGCTGATTATCCAGCATTATGTACCTCAACTACTCAGGGTAGAAATGATGGTGAGGATTAGGTTATGAATGAGAACCAGCTTAGTCACTAAAGTCAGTGTTACTAAGCTCTAAGCATGAGTAGAACAATGAAAAATAACAAGATTCGCAGCACTCTGGAACTTAAACATTTTCTTTTTCCCTCTCTACACCAAATAATGAATTGGTCCCACTGAAGTGAAGAAGTCTTAACTATCTCTTCCTTTTCTTATCTTCACTTTACCATTTTGTTGAGCAGGAGAACAAAACAGCAAGTGCTTACATAGTAGAAAGTAGATAGAAGAAAGTGAATGGAACAGCAGAGCAGGCGTTGGTCCTCCTGTTTGCTTTAATTGCCAAGGAAAGATGAAGGACATTCTTGACAATGCTCATCACTTATTCTTTCACTGGAGATGACTGAGATGTATCTTTATGCTACCTGCCTGTCAAAGTTCTGACATTTAGGCTAAGCCCAGTGCTGTCCTGTTGAGATATAACCATGTCACTTTCAAGTATCATTAGCCTACATTGAGGCTCAAGATTTCATTAGACTCTATTTCCAGTTCTGCTATGCTTGGCAAATGCTCCTTGCTGCAAATAACTCAAATCCCCCAAACAAACCAAGAGTCACAAATTCCTAATTGTGTCTTTTTTATATCAAGGTAATTAAAGAAGTAAAAATACCTTTCCAGTCTTTTCTAAAAAGTAAAATCCTATAAAGAGGTTAATGAATACTGTTAAGGATGTTTGTTATAAATTAATTATTTTGCTTTTTTTTATGTCAGTAATGTTTTAAAAATAGACTAGCAAAGCATAAAATTAATAACATAACCTGTGGTCAATTTAATGCCTAGTTAATTTTCAGGTAGAAACTTCTGAAAAAAAAAAAAATTACTCAATCAAGTAAAGAAACTCCAGTTTTACATCACAAGAAAATGCAGTGAAAAGAGGAAATAATTAGAAATAGAATTTGCAAAATTTTCAGAGAAACAGAAACCTGATCAAGAGGAAATATGTATATAGTATACTTTTGAATAATTTCTTATAACACAGAACATGTTTCTCCTGTTTTTGTAAAGATCTATAAGCTTTTACAAAGGTTAATATCACTTACCAAGTGGATGTCTACACACGAGTTAGTTGTCTAACTCAAAGGCAATAAGAAAAGTCAATTGAGAGATACTACAGGAGGTGTTTCTGTATTTGGCTGCCTCCTTTAGACTAACAATTTGACTTTCAGAGATACTTACTTTTCTTCACTGATCATAAAGGAAATGTGACTGGTTCAGATTTAGGTGTCTCCATCATAAATGCCTATGTTTGAGAGGGTTAATTCTGCCTTGCTTGTGAAAAAAATAATAAGTAATATTTGTGTTGTTACGTTTCAATGTATACACACATTTATAACATAATTTTAGAATTAAGCAGTGCATATTTTAAAGTTATAGGCCTCATAGCTGACAATCTATGGCATTTATATCCTCAACGGTTAGAAGTTTGCTATTACAAAGCTTCACCTTATGCAGAGAATTGGAAGGTGTAATACTATTGAAAGCAGGTCTGAAAGGTAAAGGAGCTCAGAAGAGGTGGGAAGTCTTTACAGGTTACATCATCCTCAAGCGTAACAACAGTCCTGATACTCAGAAACACCTGCAGATGTATCTGGAGACCAGCCTGCCTAAACAGGAATCCCCTGATAGAGCTCCAACACATAAAATCAGTACACAGGTGTTGGAAACAGGGATGGCATACAAAGTCAGAGTCTAAAAACTTTGCCCAAGGTATGTAGGGATGGTGTCAGGAAAAGCAAAACTCGCTGGAATTCAGACTTGTGAGAGACATCAAGGACAACAAGAAGAGCTTCTAATACTATGTTTTTTATAAAAGATTGAACAAGGAGAAAGTAGTTCCATTGCTGAATGGGGTGGATGATTTAGTAACAGTGGACACATAAGGCTTAGATACTCAGTACTTTTCTTGTCTCAGTCTCCCAGGTCTCTGTACTTACTGAAAGAGTTCAAGAACTACCGACAGTGCATAAGGACTGAATTTGGGATAGTCTGAGAGAACGTAACCCATACAAGTCCATGTGAACTGATGGACTGCATCCAAGGATGTTGAGATAATTGGTTGATGTCCTTGCAAGGCCATTCTCTATCATCTTGGAAGTCATGAAAATTAGGGGAAATATCCAATGACTGGAAGAAATAATATGTTCCACCCATCTTCAAAAAAGAACATAAATAATAGCCAGAGAACTACAGCCTGTTTCAACCTTACTTCAATCCCTAGGAAAATTATGGAGCAAGCCTTCTTATAACACATTTCTGGGCACACAAAAAAGGAGAAGGAGACTAGGAAGAGTCAGAATGATTTCACAAATGTAATTCATACCTAGACACTCTGATCATCTTCCATGTTAAAATGACTGGAATTGTGGACAAGGGGAGAATATTAGATATAATTTACCTTGAATTTCAGAAGACTATCAGCACAGTATCTCACAATATTCTCATATTTATCTTGTGACATTGCAGTCCAGATGCATGGGCTAGCAGATGGATAAAATTTGTTTGGATGTTCAGACTGATGGTAATGGAGACCAGTAACTGGAGAAGTATGAAAAGGGTCTTTGTTGGGTTCTAGTTTGTTTAACATCTTCATCAATGAGCCGGAGGAAACAATAGAGTATTTGTTCACCATATCTGCAGATGACACCAAACCTGAACAGGCTGAAGGAATGCACAAACACCAACCTTATGATACTCAGCAAGGACAAAGGCTATGTCCTGCAGCTAGGAAGGAAGAACTTCTTGCACTGATAGAGGATGAGCATGGACTGCCTGAGGAGCAGCTCTGCTGGAAAAGATTTGTGGCTCTTTGCAAACAGTGAACTAGCACTCGGCCCTGTCAGTGAAGGCAGCCAACAACATCCTGGGCTGTATTAGCAGAAGCACAGCCAGTGGATGAATGAAGTCCCTTTACTCTGTACTTGTGAGATGTTGTCTAGAATTGTGCATCTAGTTCTGCTTTCCCCACCATCCCCCCTGCCAAGATAGAGTTTGATAAACTGAAGTGATTTCAGTGGAGGGCCATCAAACTGGTCAGAGGCTGGCCCTGGGCTTTTTCAATCTGGAGAAGAGAGAGCTTTGGAGGCACGTAATAGCAGCCTCCCCCCTCCCCTTCCCATCCATCCCACCACCACCCCACCACAATCCCCTCCAATACCTATGAGAAGACCATCAAGAAGACAGACCCAAACCCTTTATAGTGACTCATGCCAGGAGAACAAGAGAAAAGAGACATACTTTTCCCCTCTGAATACAGATCCATGCACAACAAGGACAAGTGTAAGGTCCTGCACCTGGGTCAGGACAATTGCCAGTATCAATGCAAATTGGGAGGTGAATGGATTGAAAGCAGCCCTGCAGAGGACGACTTGGGGATACTGGTGGATGAAAAGATGGACAGGAGTCAGTAATGTGCACTCACAGCCCAAAAAGTCAATCGTACCCTGGGCTGCACAAAAAGAAGCATGTCCAGAAGGTCAAGGGAGATAATTCTTCCTCTCTACTCTGCTTCTGTGAGATCCTGCCTGGACTACTGCATTCAGTTGTAGGGTCCCCAGTACAAGAATGAGATGGACCCCTCAAAGTGGGTCCAGAGGAGGGCCACAAATATGATCAGAGAGATGGCACACCTGTCCTATGAAGAAAGGCTGAGAGAATTGAGGGTGTTTGGCTCAGAGAAGAGAAGGCTTCAGGGACACCTTATCCTGACAATTCAATACTTAAAGGTGGCTTATAAGAAATATGGCAAGAGACTTTTTACCAGGGATGGTAGAGATAGAAAAAGGTCTAACAGTTTTGTAGTAAAAAGGGTATATTTAGATTAGATATAAGGAAGAAAATCTTTACAGTGAGGGTAGTGGGACACTGGAAAATGCTGTTCAGAGACTCTGTAGATGCCCTGCCCCTAGAAGTGTTCAAGATCAGATTGGATGGGGCTTTGAGAAACCTGGTCTAGTGGAAGGTGTCCCTGCCCATGGCAGGGGCGTTGGAACTAGATGATCTTTAAGGTCTCTTCCAACCCAAACAATTTCAAGATTCTATGATTCTGTGTTGTGGTTTGAGCCTACTCAGCAGCTAAACGCCCCGCAGCCGCTCACCCACCCTCCCCCTACTTGGGAACGGGGAGGGAATTGGAGGGGCAAAGGGAGACTCACGGGTTGAGATAAAAACAGTTTAATAACAGTAACAGAACAACACGCTGACAGTAGTATCAGCAGGTAATGTACAATACAGCTGCTCACCAGCCACCAACCGATACCCACCTGCTCCCAGCCAGCAATCCCAAACACAAAGGCCCCACAGCCACACACCCAGAAGTTGCAACCTCTCCCAGCCCTCTCCTGCCTTTATATGGTGAGCACAATGTCACATGACATGGAATATCGGCCAATCGGGGCCCAGCCCTCCAGCTGTGCTCCCCCCACCCCCGCACACAGGTGAGGGCACTGGGCCCTGGGGAGCCCCTGGGGTCTCTGTGCTGCAGCACTCCTCCAGCTACTAAAATGAACAGGAACTCTATTCCAGCCTAAACCAGGACATTCTGTAACTCTGCGAATCTGTGACACTCCAGCAATGAAGCATCTCACCCAGAAAAACTGTGCAATCTCTGTTCCTTAAGGTTTATAAAACTCTGGTATAAGTCTCCTGAACTTGCAAAGAGATGCTCTTCCACATATACTAAAGACTGTTTTGCCAAAGTGCATCAAAGAAAAGTAGTCATTAAACTTTAATTTTTTGTTCATTTGTTTTAACAATTAAAATAGATATTGAATTCTCAGCAGACTTTTTTTGTTAATATTAGAAAAGGATTTCTCAGTCCTTCCTTGAAATAATGCTTGTCAGTAAGCTTTTGTTTTACTGTTATTTTTTGCAAGGAGCAACCATGAAAAAGTGGCATGTTATGAAAAGAAGGAAGTTTTCCTTTCTGTTGTGGGCTAGTGGTGCTAGGATCTAATGTCTCTTGAAAATGAGATTTCAGTGGAGATCAATGCCTAAAGGGCCTATCATTGTACTGACCATGGAAAGAAAAAAGAGAAATAGAATCTATGTTAAGAGTCTGAATAAGCAGCTCACATGCTTAAGAGTTACATAATTGGATAAAAAAATCTGAACCTTTTGTTTAGCAGTCCACATTCACCCCAGATGGACAACCTGAGAAAGGTAAATACACAAGAAATAAAACGTTTTCATTTGCTTTTATGTATATAAAAATTCTGAATGTTCTCAGCTGTTCTACCGAATGGAGGAAGAAAGTATACTTATTAGTCAATCTGTAGGTTAAGAAATTACACAATGTAAAATGAAAATAGGTGGCAGCATCTGAACCATTTAAAATAATCACCTCAACAAGAATTTTACCCTTTAATAATGCATCAAATTAATTAAAGATTAATTAATCTAATTGTTTTATTATTAGAGCAGAGCAGATAAGTAACATTTGGGATCATAACATTCATGAAGACAGAGCTAGAAATTGTTCAATAGTTTTAATCTGTTAATTAAGCATATAAACAATTTTAAAATTATAATTAAAATTAGCTTTACTTGAATAAAAAGTTTTGCATTTTGTGTGTCTATTATCTACCTTATAATCAGGACATCAATATGAAAACAATTAATACAATGATGGAGTCAACAATAAACTGTTGGCTTTTTAATTAACAGTATTATGTGGGTCTACATATACATGTATGTGAATCTAGAGTTGAGTTCCTGAGATCCCATCCTATATAAAGTAATTTGTGACAGAAGGTCTTTAAACTACTTTGGTGAATTAACTCATTTCTGAAAACTTTTTTGAGGCAAATCAGAAAGGAAGCACTCAGACTGCAAAGGCTTCAATAATGTCAATGAGATCTTAACCTGCTAAAAATACAGTTGGATACATGATGACATATGGAGAGCGACTGACATTGTCATGAAGGTCAGCTAGATATTGAAGTACCAGGTAGGATGAATTTTAGAGAGTGAAATGTAACAGCTAAGTAGTTCCTTCCTCTCTGTCTCTTCTGGCTGCTTAACAGGAAGCAAAGGTCTCCCTCTTCTGTGTCAAAATTTTTCCAGTGGTGAGAAAGCCAGCTCTAGGTCACTCTTCCTCCAGGATTGTAGGTATTGTTTGTAGCTCTAATCCAGGCAAATATTACCCCATCTTCTTCTTGTGTCCCTTTTTGTTCTGTCGTTAGTTAGCTGTATTATATGTCAATGTGCTTTCTTGTGATGTACCACAAACATTTGTATCCTCCCAGTTTGAATGTTCTTACTGACCTTTTTTCATAGACACTTATAATTAAGTCCATATTTCACTTCATACACACTTAAATCATCTACAGAATTTTTATTTGGGTAAACACTTCTTGAAAATGATTTATTTTAAATATAAACAGTTTGTTATTTAGGTAGTCAAAAATATATATGAAGTAATTTAATTTAGAAAAACTGTACTGATATTCTGAACTAATGTTTTATCTACTGTAGTTCCGCAAATGAAAAATCCTGCATTTTCATGATCCAAATTCAAAGCAAATTTCCCTCCCACATTTGTTATCACTGAATGATAACTCCCTAATCTTTTACAAAGGTTATTTAACATCACTATTAGCATTCATGTTCTGTAAAAATTCCAGAGTCCTGAAGTACACCCGTCAATCTCTTTTCCTGATACTATAGATCTCTTTTTTATCTTTTCAGGTGCTTCCAAACTAAAACAAAATTTGGAAATGTGGGTTGTTTTGGAGTATTGTTTTGTTTTTTTTTTTTTTTTTTTTTTTTTTTGTTTTGTTTTCCAAGGGAATAACCCAGCTGCAATGTTCTGTCATCTCTCTTGACATATTCTAAAATAAAGTCTTTAAATCACAACTATGTGCATCATACTTCTCTATATTAAAGCAGCTTGTCCCCAGCAATTATCAGATTGTGGCAGTCCATTTTTCAGTGCCCATTTCTATCAGTTTTGTGAACAGGGGTTTGTTCCACAGTGCCTTGATGCTATACTTTTTAAACCCACCATACTTTGTTATCTTTAAGTTCTTGCAGAATAAGAACCTGCTTGAAAATTTCTCTGCATGGTTTGCTATCCCTTTTGAATGACCACAGCTCCTTTATCTCAAGCACTGTCTTCTATTTCATTGCAGACCCACATGCTCTGGGCGTGGTGACCTCTTTAAATATCTCACCTATAAACCTTTCATTCTAGTGAATGCTGCATACTGTGGCAATTTGTCTGTTGGGATCATCAGTCTTGCTCTTGAGGTTCACATATGCTCTCTTCAGATGTCTTCATCCAGGAAACACCACATCTTATTCTGCTCACAGATCATAAGATTCCTCTTTGGTTTAGGTCCCTAATCCCTCAGACTCAGAGTCTCTTTTAAGTTGTAAGAATAATACTGAAAGGGGAAAAAAAGACAATAAAACTGGATGTAACGACAGCCAATCAGTCAGTAACCCCCCCTTACTCCTCCCTTACCCACTTACAATCAGCACCAGCTGTAGTGCAATTAAACTCAGCAGGTGTTCAGAGGAATTACATTTTATCACCACCATCCCCTCTCCTCCTCTGCTCCCCCTTCTCTCCCCCCACTCCCACAAGACCCAACTGCCTTTCTTTATGGATCTATAAAAAATAGAGCAAGTCAGATATATAACAGCACTAAAGTAACCAAAGAATTAGTAAAAGAAGATGAAGATATATTGAAGAAAATCTGCTCACAGATGTTCATGGGGAATGTTTAGAATAAAAACATTAATATTCCTTAAACTGATAGTTATAAACTCTTTAGGGTGTCTTCATAGTCTTTTCACTTAATGTAAAGCCCTTAATTTGATTGTATAAGGTTCTGAACATCCTTGTCTGGGTTCAGTAACGTGATTCATCATACGCTTATGAAAACAATGATGATGGTTTCACATTGGCTACTCACATGCTTAAAATTACCTATGCATGCAAGTGCTCTGATAATCATAGTGCTTAGCACCTTGCAGAATCAAATATTAAATAAGTAATATTATTATAAATTCATGGAAATACTAAATCTGAAAGGGTTAAATAGAAGAGTAATAATTTTAATATTAATAACTACTACTATTTGTCCCTGAAAAACTAATTCAGAATATATTTTATAATTTACATTGACCATTTGTTCTGGTTTTGACTGGAATAAAGTTAATTTTCTTCCTAGTAGTTTGTATAGTGTTGTGGTTTGGATTTAGGATGAGAATAAAGTAAAGTCAAGGGACCTGCCAAGGAGATCCAGGTTTTAGGAATAAAATGACAAGATGGATGTTGTCAGATTCCAATGGATGTGATTAACAAAATAGCAGCTATTTCTCTACCGACTAGTAAAAAAGAAACACAAGTTTTCTTAGGCATTGTAGGTTTTTGGAGAATGCATATTCCAAATTACAGTCTGATTGTAAACCATCTCTATCAAGTAACCTAGAAGAAGAATGATTTTAAATGGGGACCTGAGAATCAGCCCTTAGAACAAATTAAATGGTAGGTTGTTCATGCAGTAGCCCTTGGGCCGGTCTGGGCAGGACAAGAAGTTGAAAATGTGTTCTACACCACAGCTAGGGAGAATGGCCCTACCTGGAGTCTCTCACAGAAAGCATCAGGGCAGACCCAAAGTCGACTCCTAGGATTTTGGAGTTAGGGATATCTAGGATCTAAGGCCGGCTATACTCCAACTGAAAAAAGATATTGGCAGTATATGAAGGAGTTCAAGCTGTTTTGGAAGTGGTTGGTTCTGAAACACAGCTCCTCTTAGCACCCCAACTGCCAGTGCTGGATTGGGTGTTCAAAGGGAAGGTAACCTCTACACATCATGCAACAGATGCCATGTGGAGTAAGTAGGTCACACTGATCACACAATGAACTTGAATAGGAAACTCCAGTTGCTTAGGAATTTTGGAAGTGATCATGGACTAGCCAGAAGGCAAAAATTTTGGAATATCACCAGAGGAGGACATGACACATGCTGAAGAGGCCCCACTGTATAATGAACTGCCAGAAAATGAGAAGCAATATGCCCTGTTTATTGATGGGTCCTGTCACCTTTTGGGAAAACATCAGAGGTGGAAGGCTGCTGTATGGAGTCCTATATGACAGTTTGCAGAATCTTCTGAAGGAGAAGGTGAATTGAGTCAGTTTGCAGAGGTAGAAGCCATCTAGCTGGCTTTAGAATTTGCTGAACAAGAAAAGAAGCCAATGCTCTAACTCTATACTGACTCACTGATGGTGACAAATGCCCTTTGAGAGTGGTTGCAGCAATGGACACAGAGCAGCTGGTAGCACAGAGGCAAACCCATCTGGGATGCCACACTGTGGGAAAATATTGCATCCCAGCTGGAGATGCTGGTTGTAAAAGTACATTATCTAGATACCTACATAACTAAGAATCAGGCCACTGAAGAACATAAAAACAACCATCAGGTGGATCAGGCTGTTAAAATTGAAATGCCTCACATGGATTTGGACCGGCAACATAAGGGTGTATCATTTATAGATTGGTGGTCACACGAAGCCCCAGGCCATCAAGGAAGAGATGCAACATATAGATGGGCTCATGATAGAGGGGTAGACTTGACCATGGACACTATTGCACAGGTTATCCATGATTGTGAAACATGCTACACTTAATCAAGCTAAGCAGTTAAAGCCTCTTTAGTATGGAGGACGATGGCTGAAATATAAATATGGGTGGCCTGGTAAGTTGATTATATCTCACTCCCACACACCCACCAAGGCAAGCACCATGGGCTTGCAATCATGAAAGCAGCCACCAGATGACTGGAAACATATTTCATGCCACCACACAGAACATCACCCTGGGCCTTGAGAAGCAAGTCTTAAGGCAACATGGTATGCCAGAAAGAATTGAATCAGAAAACAGGACTCATTTCTGAAATAACTTCATAGACAGCCGGGCCAAAGAGCATGGCATGGATCCCCTACCATGCACCAATCTCTGGGAAAATTTAATGATACGATGGACTGTTAAAGACTACACTGAGAGTAATGTGTGGTGAAACTTTCAAACATTGGGACGCATGTTTAGCAAAGGCCACCTTATTAGTTAATGCTAGGGGATCTACCAGTCAAGCTGGCCTTGCCCTATCAAAACTTTTACACAGTATAGAAGAGGATAAAGTCCCTGTAGTGCCCATAAAGAATATGCTAGGGAAGACAGTCTAGGTTCCCCATCCTTTTCTGTCTTATCAAACTGTCTTTATCTTGATCCATGTGTTTCACCTATTTTTTTTTTTTTTCCCTGATTCTCTCCACCATCCCACTCGGGGGGGACAGTGAGTGAGCGGCTGTGTGGTGCTTAACTGACAACTGGGTTTAAACCACAACACCATTAGAAGAAAGAAGATAAATCCTTCCTGTTTAGTGTTTCTTTTACTGATGTTTGTTTAGTGTTTCCTCACTTTCTTACCTTTAGTATTTCTTTTTGTGATCAATCTTCATCATGTTTTCTAGCAGATATTTCTATTTGTATTCACTCAGCTTTCCCAGTATGCTGAATCACTGTAAAGACAGTAGCTAGGCAGATGACAGTGGAAATGACAGAGTACTTCAATGTTAAAATGTCAAAAATAAATTTACTACTTAAATATAAAAGTTAACTTTTTTCTCAAAAATATGAATTTTCTCAGATTTTGCTGCATGTAAATTTAATATCACAAAAAAAGATAATGTTGAGACATTCTATTTGATGCTGATCATATTATAGAAGCATTTATTTTGAATTAGCTGTTTTAAATACTCTCAGAATTCTAAATTTTGTTTTACAGAACTTAAATTTCTCTATGCTATTGTTAGTGCATTGTTTTTCTGTTACAGTGTGGTCACCTAAGAGCTTAATCAAAACTGGATCTCATGTTCTTATGCTAAAAAAATGTACTGGGCTGAAAAATAGAAGAATTTTGATTAATAGGTCCACATGTTACAACACCACATGGTACAGTTATATCACTGACTCTGTAACCTTCTGTGTAGACTGCAGCTGTATCTGCCTGTGAATTAGATATTTTAGTAATGACTAGTAACAATTTTAATATTTTGCCCCAAGAATATATGAATACAATCTTCTAAATGTTTATAATTATTATTTAAAATGTTAAAAACAGCTAGAAGCTTGAGAATTTTTCTCTGAAATGGGAATTAAATACATGCAGATCAGAATTCCTTTAGAGTTTGTAATTTAGTTTAATGTAAGACACTATAAGGAAGCATACATCGGTTTGGGCAGCTGGTTGGTGCTGGACTAGAGTTCCCGTTGGTCTGGCAGCGGGAGGAGCTGCAGCACCCTGAGACCCCAGGGGCTCCCCAGGGCCCAGTGCCCTCACCTGTGTGCGGGGGCGGGGGGAGCACAGCTGGAGGGCTGGGACCGGATTGGCTGATAGTCCATGTCATGTGACATTGTGCTCACTATATAAAGGCAGGAGTGGGCCAGGAGGGGCTCTCACTTCTGGGAGTGTGGCTGTGGGGTCTTTGTGTTGGGATCACCAGCTGGGAGCAGGTGGGGGTGGCTGGTGAGCAGCTGTATTGTACATTACCTGCTGATGCTGCTGTCAGTGTATTGTTCTGTTACTGTTATTAAACTGTTTTTATCTCAACCCGTGAGTTTCCCTTTGCCCCTCCGTTTCCCTCCCCATTCCCAAGTGGGGGGAGGGTGGGTGAGCGGCTGTGGGGCGTTTAGCTACTGACCAGGCTCAAACAGCGACAAAAGGGACTGTCAGTGCAAAGGTTCCATACTGCTTATGGAATAGGCAGGCAAAGGCCCTGTAAGGAAGTTAATCATGTACTCAGAGACTAAAAATACGCATACAGGCAGATTAAAATTGCACAACTAAATCTAGCTGCTGTGTTTCTTAGCCTCAGACTGTTTGACTTGATTTTTTTTTATCATATTTTTTTATGCAATTCCCTAAGCATTAAAGCAGCAAACATATGACCAAAGAAAGCTAGAACCTTACTGACTGCTCTGAGCAATATTATCAGGATTGGAATCTTTAGGGCCAGTGAAGCTTTTCATCAAGTGAATCTTTAGAATAATATAAATAGTGAATTTTGACACATTATATGGATTGACCAGTATAATGGTATGTGGCCCTATAGTATGGGGTTATATGACCGCTTAACATCTAGACTTAACATTTTTTTCTCAAATCAGAAAGGATATGGAGCACACTAGGGCATCCTGATGTATTTCAGGTTTTATAAGGCAGTGTGCTAAATAACTTTTTGTTCTCTCCATCCCAGCCTCCTTCCTTCTGTACTTTTTTCCATTTCTTTTACCTCAGCCTGTCTCTCTCTGCCTCTATGCAGCCAGGAAATCAATTGGTCTGGCATTCCTTTTCCTCTGCATATAGCTGGAATACGTCTAAAGCTCACTTCATTGTAAAGTTTTTAGTTTGGTTTACAAGATATCAAAAGATAGATATTTAATCACATTTTTCCCAGCCGTTTAACCTTCTAGAGGGGAATAATTAGAGCTGAGTGAGGTATTAAGAAATAATTCACTTGTCAAACAATATGACTCACAGCTATCAATGGAGTTGGTTTGAATTCACCAAATACTTTCCATTCTTCAATATTTGATATATAAGTTGCTGGAGGTGTAGTTTCTTCTTTTACCCTGTAGCTCGGTGGCTGAACAGTCCTCAGGGTTATGAAACCCAAGTTTGATTTAATGGATCTGAACTGCTGGCTCTCCTCCTTGTCTCAATGGTACATTATATAATGTGAAGCATGGACACGGCTCCAACAAGAGAGTCCATTATTTCTAAATTAACTGACAGAATTTTTACTGCGACACCTTAATGAAAGTTCATTAGCAAAGAAGAGTATTAAATCTCTGTCTTCATATTTCAGGAGTGGTGTTTGAGGAAAGAAAAATCAACTTTTTTTTTTTTTTTTTTTCCTTATAAACTTCACATCAGGCATTCTGGAGTGGGATGTGTTAATTTCAGGACAGTAAATGGATGCTGTAAGTCAAAGATGTTAACATGATCCTATCTATGTATAATAAGCAATAAAACAAGGTCTGGGATTTTGAGTACAAAGAGTCTTTGGTCTGCCTCACAGAAATTCCTGTATAAGTGATCACCATTTAGTAAAGCCTTTTTGAATTATTTCTAAAGATGGAGAGAAAAAATACAGTAAAGCATTTTAAAAATGATTTACTGAAAAATGCTTTATTTTTAACAATTTCATGATTTTCTTTTCTTTGCCAGAAACAATCTTTATAAAAGAAAACCTTTTAGTGCTGTAGGTCAGACAGTACTATGTACAGTTCTGGTTTCAGTGTTTCAAGAAAAATATTGTGGAATTAGAGAAAATACATGGAAGGGCAACTAAAATGATTAAGAGGATAGAACATCTCCCTTATGAAGAGACTAAAACATCTTGGCTCTTCAGTTTGGAGAGGAGAAGACTGGGGGGGGATGTGATGGTTTATAACTGAGGTTTACACAATTGTAGAAGCAGTGAATAAACTGAATGCAGAACTATTATTCATTAAATCCTGCAGTACAAGTAGAAACTGCTCAATGAAACTAGCAGGTGGCCAGATTAAAACAGTTAAAAGGAAGTACATAGTGAATTTATGGTATTTGCTGCCATGGGATTGTGTAGAGGCAGAGAATATCAGTCAATTCAGGTAGGGATTAAGACTAACACATGGACAACAGGTCCATAAATAGATACTAAAAGCACTGAGCAGAGATGTACCCTCTTACACCTCTAACACAATAATTGTGGATGCTGGTGATGGAGATGGACTGCAGAAAGCGTCCAGTCTCATGCATTCTCCCTATATAGCTTCTCCTATTATCACTGTTGGAGACAGAAAACTGGTCTTGATGGTCTGACCCTAGAGAGCATTTTTTTTATGTTCCTGTCAGTGTCTTATGTATGATTGCAAAATCTGGAAGAACTGGGAGTAATGTCATCTTGCGTGTGAGAGTGGTATCTATGAGAAGCAATGACTTCCATCATCTGAGGTCTCTTAATTCAGAACTGAGTACCAAATGGGAGTTTCTGTTTCTCATAGCTGCAATATACCAGCTGAGCATCAGCATTTTTGCCCTTTTGAAAGGCAGTTTTCTACCGTCCACTAAATATTTATCACCATACGAAGCTTCTTTTTATGAATAAAAAATACAATACTCCATATCGTATTTGAACATTACCCTGATTTGAAATAATTAACAATAGTAATAAAGACCTTTATTTTTTTCTTTAACATAGTAGAGGGAAAAAAATATTAGGTGCTTATCATTGTTTGTTATTTCACTTATTAGACCATTCTGGATTGGGTTGAACACATGGATAATAAAAATGTAGATATATGATATGGAATTAAATTGTAGGCTCCAGTTTGATTTCTATCACATATAGGATATATTAAAAAATAACCACCATGTATGTGCTACATAAGCAAATATAACACCCTTTGTCTAACAGTAAGGGAGTACTGTAAACTTCTGATTTATTTCAAGCAAAGTATTAGGAGGCCTGATGCCCTGCATCCAAAGACATTTGCTTTCTTTCACAGAGCTACATTAGCTAGAGGTCCAACATTGCTAGAGTCCTGTCAAGTATCTACCCAAACTACGGGTGATTATTATTTTTTCACTGAGGTAGGCCAAACAATGTATCATAGATTTCCCCAGTGAATTTTTTTCTGTATGAAAATTTGTGTGTAAATTTGCCAAAATAACAAGTCTGGTGGACTTGGTAGTGCTAGGTTAATAATTGCACTCAATGATCTTAAGGGTCTTTTCCAACTTAAATAATTTTGTGATTCTATCATTCTATAATAGTTCCCAACTCACACACTGACAACTTTCCTAGCAACATCTCATTCATATTTTGTTTTGTCCCTTCTCTTCACCTGTTACTATTAAAAATTGGATCACTTGCTTCTATTTGGCTTCTAATTCTTTCACAGAAGCTTTGAAAAACCTCAGAAAACCTGTAGTCTTCCAATCTGTATTGTATGTATTTCCTATTTCCTGTTTCCCAGGGGCTGTCCTGGTGAAAGACTACAGGCTTATAGACACTGATTTGGAGTTAAGGCTCTGTCCTCTGTTCCTGCCTGTGTTGTAGTTCATCTCCTACCACTTCTAACCTGCCTGTGGCTCAGCATCTATTATGAACTTCATTGGTCTTTCTCACCACTTCATTCTCATATAGACTGACTGCTCATCATCCTAGGCAGCATTGCATAAATTTACATAATGTCCAAAAACATTTACTCTCGTTAAAATACATAGTGAAGACTCTTGGAGTGCAGCAGCAACCTCCTACAGTGCTTTCTCAGCCACTCATTCTCTGATCTCCCCGAGAGGGGTCTAGGTCTTCATTTTCTTTGTCATTTGAGAAGAGAGAATCATTTTACTCCACTCTCACTTAAGCAATCACTTCTAGTCATCTTACCTGCAGTCAGCTTGCATGCATCTCTGGGGACAGAAATCTATCTACTAGTCCTGCTCTTGAGTCAGATGAGCATTTGCTGCTGAATCTTCCAGCTATGGGAACCAAGCAAGCTAGTCACCAGGGAATGTATAAGGTATAAATGTATCTGTTCTTCACCTTACCACATCAATCTTTGCCTGAAGTATCTGGTATTGGGAATGGCATTGTTGGCTAACCTGAAGAACTATCTACTTATTATATTTCTTTGCAGTGTAATTCACCTTACAGTTGCAGACAGGGAGTATGTCCAGATTTTTACTGTTTTGTGATTGTGGACTTCTAAGTAGTCTCTGGTGGTACGCTTAATTCCATACTTTTCCACCTCATTTTTTTCCTTCCATTTTTCAAAAATTATAATTATCCATTAGCTTTTAGAGGTGCATCATCTCTTTGAAGTCCTAATTATATTTATTACTCTTTATGATTCTCTTTTTCTTAGACTATATTGAAAACAAGTGCTTAACAAACATGGATTCTTAGGTAACCATCAGTTTCCAGCTCAAAAATTAAATGGTCTTTTTTTATTAATGGACAAACCACCCTCAATTACAACAGCATTATGCAGTAGCCTTATTTTTAAAAAAAACACTAATGGTATTTTATTGGTAGATACCTTAACACTCATTCCTAATCATCCCCTTTCTTTTCCTTGTTTCTTTGTGTATAACTCAGACTGTTTCCATTCTCATTTTTGTCCGAGTGTCAGAAGCAGTTTCTTTTCAATCCTTAATTTTCATTTCTGCTGTCTGTTACCATTACAGCCCCAATGTACAAATAATAATCACAGAAAATTCTGCCAACTTTAGCTGAAAACTGATCTGTTTCAGGTAGGCTGTTCAAGAAAATTATCATCTGAGGGGCACAGCATGTTATTGGGGTTGCTTGCATGGTCTTACCTTGGCAAAATGTCTGGGATAACAGCAGCTGACAAGGTAAGAAAGTAAAAGTAACTGGGTGGGTGAGTGGAACACCTAAACTTTTCACCCTAGACAGATAATGCTGAAGAGGAAGATGACCATCAACTGGATTAAATGTTAACTAAAGACTTGAAGCAGAACAGTCAGCTTGAAAAGAAATAGGAAGTATAGTAGAAGAGAAGCTCAGAGATTTATAGTGTGAGGGAAAAAAGGAGCAGGGCAGCAGTGGGGCTGGCATGACCCTGCCTGATGTGGCCCAGTGGCCCTTAGGACTCTGCCTGGACCTGCCAGCATGGTGCCCCCATGTGTGTCTCCAGTCACTACCTCCAGCTCACCCATGGCTGGTATGGAGCCACCCAACTTGCATTTCAGGGAAGGGTGTTTAGAAATTTGTACATGTGTAATAACGTCTTGTAGTAATGTGGTGTATCTGGAGTATCAACACGGTGATACTCATCCTAATGTATAGGCTACCTGTTGACACTTAATTATCTATCTTCAGTAAATCAATGAACCAGTTTGATCCTGATTTGATCGGAATTACATGAATTGTGCCGTATTTCCCAGTGACACATGCTAAACATACACAGAGTGCTCCATCAGTGTATCTGCAAAATTAAACTAAAATGAATATGTGCAAGTACATTATTTTTGGAATTTAGTTAAGCCACACTGGATAATACAAATGTAACAAATATGAATCTAAGCATACAGTCAGAAGTTATTGAGTTACTGTCTATCAGTTGAGCAATTGAGCACTGGAAACTTCATCTGCTTTGTCACTCAAGAGCAATTTTAAGTCAAGACTCAAAAGAAAAATCAACATATATTTTAACTCCTTATCATGCATATTCTATTGTAATGGCATTCCCATTTTCACATTTAAAGCAAATTTACTGATTCAGGCAGATATAAAAATTTAACAGGAATTTTTTTTTATTGCTGAGCTATTTTCTGAATATTTTACTCTTCAAGATATTTTGTCTTAGATGTTGCTGAGGGAACCTTCCAGTGTTGGAAATAAGCTCTGCTTTTTAATAAGGTTTGCAGGAAGACTTTTTAAAGGTTTATAATTAGGCAAATTCCCAGATGAGAATCTCCTCAAAAATAATTAATTGTAATAACTTAGAAGGAAATAAGCTTGTAATTTCTGATTTCTTTGCTTGTAAAATTCCATCATTTACATTGTACCAGTTGAGAGTCAAAAAGGTATAATTTTACTTTGCAATTTCTTTAAAATGATTTTAAGTCAGACTTCTGTCAGGCTGAGTAGTGAAAATCAAATTTGTCATGTACCTCAAACATTGTGTGGTATAGTCTTCAAACACAAGAACTTTTATGTTGGGAAGTGAAAAATGCTGGGTTTTTTCCAGTACTGTACTAAAGGCATGAACAGTTCGGATTATTTTAGTTAAAATATATTACTAGATATTTCTTTAAAAGTTCCATGTAAATAATATTTTAAATTCAAAACCAGAAGAAATTGCAATCTTGAGTTTTGGGGGTTGTGGGGTTTTTTTGTTGTTTTGTTTTGTTTTGTTGTTTTATTTCAGGAAGTTTTAAATCTATAAAAAATGTGAACTATCAAGAGTGCCACTATTGTGGAAGTACAGTGGCACAATGCTAAAACTTCTTGCAGAAATCACTTGCTGGGTAGTAGTAACCAACAAAATCTTTAAAAAGCAACAATGTAATGACTTTTAAAAGTTGAACTTTGGTGTTGTTGAACTAAGAATAGAAACATTTAGATTTTATAGCAGATGAATAAACACAAAGAAGAACTGTAAAGCACAGAGATCATTACTGTAATCTCACTAAAAATTAGGTTTGGAAATATATTTATTATTTATGTTTTTGAGAAGTTACTGCAGTAATTATTTAAAATATAAAAATACTTACAGAAACGCCGATCAGTATGTCTTATCATTTGACAATGAATAATGGAAGACTACTTTCCCTTGGGATCCCCCAAGGATACTGAGGGAGCTGGTGGAAGTGCTCACTAAGACACTTTCATTAATTTATCAGCAGTGCTGGCTGAGTGGAGAGGTCCCAGTTGACTAGAGGTTAGGAAATGTAGCACCCATTTACAAGAAGGGTCTGAAGAAGGATTTGGGGAACTACAGGCCTCTCAGTCTGACCTTGATGCTAGGGAAGGTTATGGAGCAGATTATCTTGAGCTCCATCATTCAACTTACACAGGAAAATCAGGCTCAGTCAACACGGGTTTATGAAAGGCAGGTCCTGCTTGACTAACCTGATCTTCTATGACAACCTGACCAGCTTAGTGGTTGAGGGAATGGCTGTGAATGTTGCTTAGATAACTTTAGTAAGGCCTTTGACACTATTTTCTTCAGCATTCTGCTGGAGAAATGTCCTGCTCATGGCTTGAACAGGCGTACTCTCAGCTGGGTAAAAAATTGACTGGTTACTGGGCTCAAAGAACTGTGGCGAATGTTGTTAAATCCAGTTGGTGGCCAGTCACAAGTGGTGTTCCCCAGGGCTCAGTATCGGGGCCAGTCTTGTTTAATATCTTTATCAAATCTGTTTAGTATCTTAATCAAGCTTACAGATGACACCAAGTTGGGTGGGAGTGTTGACCTGCTTGAGTGTAGGAAGGCTCTACAGAGGGATTGGGACAGACTGGATTGATGGGCCAATGCCAGTTGTATAAGATTCAACAGGGCTTAGTGCTGGGTCCTGCACTGGGGTCACAACAGCCCATTATAACACTCAAGACTTGTGGAAGAGTGGCTGGAGTGCTGCCAGCAGAAAAGGACCTGGGGGTTTTGTTTGACAGCCAGCTGAATATGAGCCAGCAGTGTGCCCAGGTGGCCAAGAAGGCCAATAGCATTCTGGCTTGTATCAACTGTGTTCAGTTTTGGGCCCTGTGCTACAAGAAAGACATTGAGGTGAGGGAAGCTAGTCCAAAGAAGGTCAACAAAGCTGGTGAAGTGTCTAGAGCACAAGTCGTATGAGAAACAGCTCAGGGAACTGGGGTTGTTTAGCCTGGAAAAAAGGAGGATCAGGGGAGACCTTATTACTTTCTGTAACTGCCTGAAAGGAGGTTGTAGCAAGGTGGGTGTCAGTCTCTTTTCCCAAGTAGCAAGGGATAGGAGGAGAGGAAATGACCTCAAGTTATACCATGGGAGATTTAGATTGGATATTAGGAAAAATTTCTTCACCAAAAGGGTTATGAAGCACTGGAACAGGCTACCCAGGGAAGTGGTTGAGTCGTTATCCCTGGAGGTATTTAAAAGACATGTAGACATGGTGCTTAGGGACAGGGTTTAGTGGGACTTGGCAGTGCTAGGTTACGGTTGGGCTCAATGATCTTAAAGGTCTTTTCCAACCTAAATGATTCTATGATTCTATGAATACTGTTTTCCAAGCAGTTTTGCAAACTTTACATAAAGAGAATTTATTGTACTATATGAAATATATGTATGGCCCAACCAGTATCTTCACAAAAATGGTCACTAGTAACCTCTTCTGGGATAAGTAAAAGAGTTCTGCAAACATACACTGAAATACTTCACTACAATAATCACTGAACCTTCAGCAGTTTGCAGCTCAGTGTTTTCTTGGGCCAGAGATGGTACTATTCAATATAGTAACTCTGAAGAAGTATTTTCCATAAACTTCTGATTTTCTTTTGTATCTTTGGAGTTCTATAGCAATGAGTTTCACAGCTTATTTATGTGTTGTGTGAAGTATCTCTTTTTAATTTTAAATGCATCCAGATAATTTATTTGATATTCATAGTTTTTTGTTATTAGGAAAAAAAAAAAACCCTCCCGCTTTTTTTTTTTTTTTTTTTTTTAATTACTTTCCATTATTATAGTCTTCATCATCTCCCTGGCCACTGAATTCTTTATCAGGATGAGAAATCTCATTCTATCCACTTGCTCCTTGAATAAACAGCCTTCCATAGCTTTCAGTATTCTCATCATACTTTGTATTTGATTCTAGACAGTAGTTTCTCAAAAGTTCAGAAGCATCACTGACCTTAAACCCATGGTGGGAATGCACAGAAAGTAGGAAAAAAACCCCATCAGAATAAGAAATTAAGTGAAACTAGTATAGGCAAGCAAGGACAAAATCACAAAAGCGAGTGAAGAAAATATGACATGGCTAGCAAGGGCACATGGAAAATGAGCAACAGCCCATAAAATTATCGGTAGCCAAAAAGCCAAGGGGAAAATTGATACACTACTTAGTGGAGAAGGAAAGGTAATGCGAAGCGATGCTGGAAATTACAACAGCTTTAATGTATAATGTAAGAGTTTAGCCTCCTCTAGGCTGTTTAAAGAGCTGTCTGATGAAATCCTAGATTTTAAAATGGTTATATCTGGTACTTCATGGAGAATTCATGCAATACTGGATTCCTGGGAGAAGGTAAATATTTTTGTAAGCAGAACACTTCAACTGAATTATTCAGTTTCTTATGCCACATAATTCAGAAACTTTATAATCAATTTCTTACTATTTAAATTTGTGTTGATTTTGTTATCTTTACTGTGCTTTTCATATGCACTACCTTTTTCTGGTTTTCTGTACTTTTCTATATATTTGAATTAACTCATCTTTGTTCATAAAATTTTGTGTTTTTTTGAAAGAGAAATTATACATATCTTTGGTTTTCTATTTTTTTTTTTTTTTTTATGTTTTCTGTATACAAGTACATGTGGTAAGACCCACTGTTACTGATTTATTCTTTGAGGAACTACAGAAAGGAAGAAAAAGATAGAGGATTTTCCTTTGTAGGGGAGTTGTTTGTACTTCTCAACCACTAACTTCTGACTTTGTTGTCAGCACTGTCATAACTTGGATGGACATTTTGTTTCTTTGGAATGTATTTCTTTTATTAGTTTCTTTGTGTACCGATAAGTCAGACTCTGGCAGTGGCTTCATTGTCCGTAGGGTGTGCCAAGGCTGTTATGAATTTTGATGACATGCTTCAAACATGTCCTTTTTTACAGGACATCATAATGTCAGCTGAAGCAGTGTATAAAAATCTTTCCAAACGCAGCTGATGTTCTTTAAGGGAGTAGAGAGAGGAAACACTTTTCCTACTGATGTACTGAGCACTCAGCTAATTAATTTTATTTTCCGTTCCTTCTTCAGGTGAAAATTCTTCTTTAGTATATATAAGGGCAAGCAACAAGTATCCAATTGGTGATTTTTTTTTTTTTTTTTTTCAGCCAATTGTAATAATCTACCTTCACAGAGCTTGCTCAGAATTTGGTCATCAGACAAAAAGGAAATAAATTATTTCTCTCTCTTTTTCTTCTGAGACAGTATAATACACCTATAGGAATATTACAATAGCACAAAAAGGATGCCTCAGTCTAGATTGTTTACAAAAAACACCTGAAGTTAGCAGTATTATTTGGTTAGTTGTGGAGAGAATATAATTCTCTCATAAGGTAATCAAACCTGTCATGTATCTCTTGATATTGACTGTTTTGCAATGGTTGATCTAGCTGTGAATAAATGGTGAAACAATAATCTCGGTGCAAAAAAACGCAATATTTGTATTACACTACCAGTAAATTCTGCAGAAGTCTGTGCTTAATATCTAGGACTATCTTCCAAGAAGTGGAAGAATGAAGTTAAATATCTACTATGAAATACAGGAATAGAAGATATATGGTCTTCAATCTATAACCCAATCATCTTAATTTATTTTCATAATTTTTCAACTTCAATACAGACACTTTCTTAATCTCTTAAACACCACTGTATTTCCCTTCTTATGCTGACATATTTCCTAGGTTGTGAGTTGAACAACTGAATGCTGTTAGACCTGGAATTTTAATCTGTACAGTAAAATAAAAGAAAAAGGGATTTCAGTTGTCCTACGCTCTAGGACAACTGCTTTTCCTTTCCTCATTTTTCTCTGCTGACCACGATATACTTGAATTCTTCATGTGAAATCCTGGATTTGACTTTATCACTTATAATTTGGTCATTGACCTCGATGTAAAGAAGATTCACACTCATGAGGTGTTGCTGCAAGAAAAACAAAAGAAAAAGAGGTAGCCAGGCTATGGTGAATTTGATCAGTGAAATATATTAATCCATTAGCTTTTTACAATAAAATTGTTTAGTTTCTCTTTTCATTTATTAGTTTTCTCTCATTTATTTTAATTAAAACACTAGCATATCATCAGGATACTTTTTGAAAAATCTACTTAGATTTGTTTCTCATTTCTCACCAAAAGTAAATTTCATTTAATTGTAATTTCTAAAATAACTCAATGTTTTCTAGCAATAAGTTTTTGTATTTTAAGCAAATTGATCCATGGAGAGATTCTTAATACCAAGGTTTATATTTTAAAAAAAAATTCCTGCGTAATGAAATGGATGAGGAACATAAATGTTTTTAAATACCAATATTTTGCATGTGCCAGATATTTATTTTACCTTAAAAAGTAATTAAGAGTCAGTGAATAGCTATGTAAGAGTAAAGAAAAATTTCAAAAGTGTGGACCCATGGCTCTGGTGGACCTCATTAATTAAATGTCTTCATTTTTAATAGCTGAATATTTATAAAAGCCAAGGTCAGCAAACTGAACCAGAAAGGGGGAAATCTAGAGTTAGATACATGAGCAGCATGATAAATGCAGTGTACAGGAAGATCGACTAAATCAAGCTGAGAAAGTGAACTAGTAACTGGAGCATGAACAGAAGATTCATATAGAACAGGTATTATATACTTCACTGGGGCATTAAAAAGATTGTTTTAATACTTCTACTTTTTTTTCTGTCATGGTAAGGCATAGTGATATAAACTCTTAAGTCATAAAGATTTGTTTTAAGATCAGAAAGATGCAAAAATTTCTGTAGTTGAACAGTGTTTTCTGAATTTGACAAAAATATCATTGCTTTTATTTATTTTGGTCTTTATGTATGACATGCATGTGTTCACGTACAAGAGAGCTGAAGAGGGACTTTTTACAAGGATATACAGTGATAGGGCAAGGGGTAACGGATTTAAATTGAAAGAGGGTAGATTTAGATAATATGCAAGGAAGAGATTCTTTGTTGTGAGGGTGGTAAGGCGTTGAAACAGGTTGCCCAGGAAGGCTGTGGCTGCCCCCTCCCTGGAAGGGTTCAAGACCAGGTTGGACGGGGCTTTGAACAACCTGGTCTAGTGGAAGGTGTCCCTGCCCATGACTGGAGGGTTGGAATTAGGAGATCTTTAAAGTCTCTTCCTACCCAAACAATTCTAAGATTCTATGATTTTATAATTTCTTTCCTTATAAAGAGGTTCATGTAAAGAACATATTTATCATAGAAAGAATTCCAAGAATAAGGACTAAAAGAGCTGCCTCTAGTTCTGGTGTTTCCCCCCCACACCAAGACATTTGACATAGTCTTCTATGCTAGGAACTTGCTTCCAAATTGTCAGATATTTTCCATTCTGTTGCATTGTTCAAGTGTATGTACTTGCAGCAAAATGACATATGAAGGTAAAGCCGATCTGAAAACTGATGCTGATATGCATTAAAATGAAGTTAATAACAATTTAATGGTTACAGTGTCCTTAGTTGGAAATGCCTAATGACATCATCATTGTTCCTTGCCTATTGTTTTGGTACCTTCTGTAATGTTTTCACAAGCAGGGAAATGTCGTTGGATGTGACAGGATAAGCAACTTCTACATACTATTGTTTATGCAACTGTTCAAACTAAATGTCCTGCTAATTAAGTTAGAAAATATACTGAGGAAACTAACCTTGGCATAGCAATTCATGTGCATCTGTTGCATGTTTTACCTGATAAATGTTGTCCCAGAATAACTGCTGCTCAAATAGAGAAGACTACAAACTTACGACAGATTAAAACTTGCAGCAAGAGCTTTTAGAGCATAAACAGACATGACACACATTTTTTTTTTTTTAAGACTCCTATATGTTTACCTATCTTATAAAATTAAATAACCCTTAAGACAAAAAAAGGTGTGTGTGAGAAACCTTGAAATAAATTATATATAACAAACTATAAGTACACAGGAGATATGAGCATGATTTCATGGATGCAAATAGCTTCAAATAAAGGAAATGTTGTTGTTAATGAAGTCTGACACAGTTCTGTGTTTCAGAACCACAGACAATAATGTGTTAGTTCTACAGAAATAAATATGTGTTCTGAATAAGGATATGTAAAATCAATTTATTAATGTACAAGAACTTAATATTTAAAATATAAAACCAAAAGACCTCAAGCTTAAAAACAACTAGAGAAAAGCTGAAGAAGACCCTCCCTTCCACACCGCCAAGATATAAAGAATATTTGCAGTGAGTTGGAATACTGGAATTACTGAACAAGCAACAGAAGTATAGTGTTCACTTAAAAGTGCTGGGGTTGTTTCATTATTTATATTACAGATGTGTAATTGTAATAAAATGTCTTTTAAATGTTTTTTAAATTCCAAATACAATTAGTTCTTGTTAGAGGGAATAATTACCACTTGTGTATTTTGTAGAACAGTTTTATTACATGCTGTAAATGATTGCCTGAAATAAAACATTGAACTTTTTCTATGTTGTATATGTATTCTTTTGAATATAAATGTATTCAAAAGATAAACCAAATTGAACATGTATTAAATATATATTATATTAAATATAAGCACATATTAAATACACATATGCAATATGAATATGTATTAATTTTATGCTCAAGATAGACTAGTATAAAAAAAACCTTCTGTAGTAGTTCTGTAGTCTGTTTTTATTTCATGCTAAAAATTATAAGCTTTCAATCTGTAGTTTGCAAAAACATCCATATTACAAAAAAATGTAATGATTGATTCAATCTTTCCTAAACTTTAATGCTTGTGAAAATGAAGGGCTGAAAATATTGAAGTGATCCAGGTCTTCAAAGTTTCATAGCTCAGTACCTGTAGAACAACCTGTAGCTGAAGTCTTGCTCCTAGACACAGTATACTTTCCACGCCTTTTCCCAACTTGCTGTGATATTGTTAAATGTTCTGCTAATTCATAATCCCTTCTATTATAAAAGTCCTGTAGTTTGCCTATGAAATTGCAATCAACTAACTGATCAAAGGAATTCTTCATGAAACATGAAACCTACCTAAAGTAATAAGCTTTAAAAAACAGAAGTTGTTGTCTTAACTTTCTAAAGTATCCTTGTGCTAACAACTTACTGTGTGTTGAAACTCCTTTTCTTATCCTTCTCAGGTTTTCATAAATATAATTCTGTTCTGCTCATCTTGTTTTAAATTGTCCTCTGTACCTTATACTTCGACACTCCATAGAGTCCCGTTCTATATAAACTCTGGAGCAATACTAATTAATAGTTTAAAACTATAGCAGTGCCATACAGAGTTTTTGTGTATTTTTTCACACATATTCTCTTCAAAACCATTTTGAATAACTGTTTTCTGTAATGTGTTTTTCTTTTTGTTTTTTTGCTGATGACGGCCAGAAGTAACTGTCATTCATAGGATGGGTAGTCTTACACTCATTGACTCTATTCTAAATCCTTCATCTTCTTTAGATGGAACATTTTTGTCAGCATGTGTACTTAAGATCTACCAAGTGATTCGCCAAGATGTTCATTGGTGTTTAAAAATGTCCTTGTTTACAGTCTTTCTGATTATAGGAAATTCTGCAACTACTTATGAAAACACTTGTTTCTTGAGGACAAACCCGACTTTTTTAAGGGTACTCACTGTACTGAGAGAAAATAGCATTCAGTATGTGTGCACACAAATATTAACAAATCATCTTGACATGCCTGTTTTGGAATAATATATCCAGACCTCCATATTTAAAAAAAATCATTCTTTCCCATAAGTGGCACATTCATGTATTCTGCGTCCTGCACTTAGCTAACTTTTTCAATGTTATTGAACATATCTCTTTTCCAACCCGATGCCAAGCTACCATGGCTGGACTTCACTGCTACCTACTGGCGTAAATGCTCCCTGATTAGTGAGTCTTTCTCTCTGCTAGAGCTCAGAAGACACCTTTCAAGGGGAGCTAGTTGTAGCAACCTTCTCATATTTGTCTGCTACTGTGTATTACAATTAGCAGAGCAGACTTCTCTAGCTTGCTATCATTAATGATGTTCCTCAGTTCTAGTGTTTGTATATAATACTTCCGGACAATAACTTAGAGTGGGACTTACATTGACACACTTGAAAGAGGGTGAATGACTTCTTATTCTTAAATTGAAGTCCTCATAAATGTTGTCAGTACAGCTTATACTGCACCCTCACTGATCTTGCCTTTAAGGCTTTGATTTGTTGGGGTACTGAGGCAGAACTATGTGTTGCTTGTTTTTTTTTTTTTTTTTTTAATTTTTTTCTTTTTTTTAGTTAACTGAAATGGGAGTACAGTTTTGAGCAGTGATTAGAACACAGCTATGATAGGGAAAGAACTAAATCTTTGCTGAGAATTTGGTTTTAAATGAACTGTTGTTTCTAACAGAGCACCTCCGTCCACATGGCAGTAGTAAAAAGTTTAACTGTCAATAAGATTTTCGCCCCCCCCCCCCCTTAAAACTAGCTTATTAACACCACATGAGCTTATTGTTTTATGCATGCTCCCTTACCTTGCATTTCTACTAATTAAGCTCCTATCAATATGGTTATTTTCCTGTATATTGAGCAACATGAGGAAACCGTCAGAAAGCTAGACTTGGATATTACACATTTACAAAAGCTGTTTGAGTTTCTTAAATAAAAGCTTAAGGATGGATGATTATTGGACAAAAGCTTTTGCCTTCAATAGTGCTACCTTCTAACAAAAATTACCATATTATCATAGTTGCAATTCAAGGATGAGACAATTACAGGATCCAGAGGAAGAAGATGAGGAACCCAGAAATGCAATACCCTAGTGAAATGTTTAATTAGCCATGAAACTATGTTAAAATAAATAAATATTTAAATAACTCTCAGAAAGAATAAATGCTAGTAACAGGAAGGGTTCAGATTAAAGCATTATTCTTGTATTTTGGGGCTAGATGCATGTATCTGGATAAAACCCTGAGCATATATTTTGATATTTAATTGAAATGTGATTTATTCCTAACTGATGTACACTGAAACATTTAGGAATCTTTTTCCTGATTCTCTAAAAGAACACTCTGGTCACACAGATGCATAACTTCATTCAAGTTATAGACACATTGCCAAAACCATTACTGCATTTCAACTCAAATGTGAAAACTGTCTTTGTCAACTAAAATGTTTAACTTCAAGGTTATTGAAGGAAATGCATCCCACTTCCACTTGGAGCACACAAAGATCACACTTGTGATCAGTTCTGGTATATCAATTGATAGTGGTAGCTGTTAGGCTGTGATAACTCAATTGTGTTTAAGTAGAAGACCATTCATATATTATATGGTGAGTACATGTTGTCTCATGTTTTTACATTTGTCTGTCTATACACCTACATCTCCTTTCCATAGATATAACCTTAGAATTTTTTTACTGTATATACTTTCACATAGTTGATAAGTAATTTTAAGAGCTACAAAACTATGTTGTTTATTCTGCATTCCAAATCACCGTCTCTGGGCACAGTGTAATATTCTACCTTTTTCAGTGCTTTCTAATCATTAAAATTTTTAAAAATCAATATATTATTTACAATTTTACAGCCTTTATTGTCTTAGTATTTAATGTTTGGTATTCCATGGTTTCATGCTTTGGAAATTTTTTTCCCCTCTCCTGAGGCCTAGAATGGGAAAGGTTTAGCTCTGCACTAATAAAAGTTTTCCCGTATCAAAAATTGTTCATTACTTTAAAGTGTAGTATTTCATGTCTCTATGGGGTTAGAAATTGGAACTCACTGCTATCTATATGGGCAATCCTCTGAGGACACATCTCCATGAAGAATGGAAACCATTGCATCAGTTGTGTAAGAACACTATATAAAACTCACATTTGGGACAGATACAGACACAGAATAGCTGATATTGGAAGGGACCTCTGAATATCATCTGGTCAAACCTCTTTGCTCAAGTAGGGTTGCCTAGAGCAAGTTGCCCAGGACCATGTCCAGACAGTTTTTCAGTATCTTTAAGGAGGGAGACTCTACAACCTCCTTGGGCAACTTGTGCCAGTGTTTGGTCATGCTCACAGTGAAAAAGTGTTTCCTGATGTTCAGACCTAAAACCTCCCTTGTTTCAGTGTGTGCCCATTTCCTCTGGTCCTGTCATGGGCACCACTGAAAAGAGCCTGTCTCTGTCTTCTTTGCACCCTCCCTTCGGGTATTTATAGTCACTGATAAGGCCTCCCTCTGAGCTTTCTCTTCTCCAAGCCTAACAGTCCTAGCTCATAGGAGAGTTTCTCCATTCCCTTCTCCAAGCTTAACAGTCCTAGCTCATAGGAGAGTTTCTCCATTCCCATAATCATCTTTGTGGCCCTTTGTTGTACTTTCTCGAGTATGTCCATGTCTCTCTTGTACTGGGGAGCCCAGAACTGGACACAATACTCCAGATGTGGCCTCACCGGTGCTGAACAAAGGAAGGATCACCTGCCTGGATCTGCTGGCAATCCTTTGCCTAATTCAGCCAAGATCACCATTGCCCTTCTTTGATGCAAGGGCACACTGTTGGCTCATGTTCAGTGTGGAGTCCACCAGGACCCCCAGGGCCTTTTCTGTAAAACTAGTTTCCAGGTGTTCAGCCACCAGCATATATTGGTGGATGTGGTTGTTTCTCCTTCAGTTCTGGACTTTGTACTTCCCCTGGTTGAACTTCATGTTGTTCCTGTTGGCCCATTTCTCCAGCCTGTTGAGGTTCCTCTGGATGGCAGCATGACACTCTGGTGTATCAGCCAGTTTTGTGTCATCAGCAAAATTGCTGGGGGCACACTCTGATCCATCATCCAGATCATTAATGAAGATGTTTAACAATATCTTTACAACAGCTCTTCAAAACATTTGCCTAACAGAAGCCCCTGTGCCATATTTATGATAAATCCTGCTTGATGAAAACTTCTTATTAAAGACTCTGAAAATAGTAATTAAAAAAAAAAAAAAAAAAAAAAGAAAAGGCATTTTCCAGAATTTGTTAGAAACCTTGTGCAGCAGAACAAATATTCCTACCTGCTGCACAATTTGTCAATGTTACTATTATTTTTATGCAATAATTCAAAATATTAGGCACCTACGAATACATGGTTATTACTCAGATTAACCACTAGAAGTTGGAAACCCTTCAAAAAAACTCCCACCTAATTGAAGTTTGACATATACAGACTTCACAGTTATAGTTCAACCTGATTCATCAACATAAACTGCAGGATGAGTTTTTAAATAAATAATCTAATTCTAGCTCAGTACATATCAGATGGAAATAAATCTGAGTATTCCATTTTGACTCTTTCTTAATTTTTCCTATTTTCCTTTACATTTAGTAGATTGCATGTAAAACTAAAGCTTTACCAAATCTATGTCTTGCAGAGCAAGTATAGGTTCTCTTGCACAATAGACAATAACAAGCAAGATAATTGTCTTGTCTTTGTTTGAAGAAGATATCTGACAGCATTTAGCTTTTTATTTTCTTATATTTCCTTTCTCTTTTTCTATGATACTGCAAACTGAAATATTACAGAACCTTTTTACCTTTAGTTTTGTTTGTGTGTACAGCATAAGCCACAATTACACAATAATTATTTATTAGGTATTTGTTTTAAACATTTTAGAAACCAGAATGACTTTCTCCCTCACTATTTTCTATCTAGTCACTGGATTCTCCAGGTATATAATCTGCTGGCACTGTAAATATTAAGTGGGAATTGTTTAAGGAAACTTTACTATGTGCCCCAAATTCACACTCCTACAATCATGAAAGACAGATTAGAGATGAAAAACATAGATATTAATGACAGGACACAGGAGACTGAAAACAGCTGATGAATAAGGATAAATATACAGAAAAAAATAAATCAGGATTATGAAAGTGTGATTAATTTAGGGGAAAAATAACAGCTCTGTTATTTTGTTAATTGAGAAGAAAGATAAAATCCACCATCCTGCAGATTGCTGCAAATGTTAAAACATGTTTGGTTTGTGTCTGAAGAGAAACTGAAGAGGGCTGTGGTTTTCTGAGTACCCAGGCAGCAGTTATGTCTTAGGTGAGCCTGCCTTCATCTTTCTTGTATAATTTTTTTCCTTGAACTTCTTCCATGTGCTATTCAGACACTGCTGTTTCTGCAAACATACGATGAACCAGATGAAGGAGTTTGCTTGGAGCTATTAGAGGGGAAAAAATATGCAGGGGGATTTTTCAGATGGATGGTATTCCATATATGATCCAAACTTTATTTTGTGCTTTATGTCAAAACCAAGTATACTGAAATACCCTCTAGATGAGAGTTTTTGGTGAGGAAGTGTGCTTCTGACACCTTGTAGATCATCACTGAAAAGCTATCAGAAATACATTCAGGCATCATCAGCATTAATTGTGTTCCAACTAGGTGTTCATCCATATGGGACAACGTTTTTTTTATGCTTCAGGTAAGTATGAAGGAAATATCAGGAAAGTACCAAGCAGATAAAAAGATATAATTCAGAAAAATCTCCCTTCAGTTTGGTGGGGAGATGAATAATCTTCACCATATATAAAAAGGACTTCTAGGGATAGAGAGCAAGGAAAATTATTTTCAGACTATCAAGAAGACCTCTTTTTACAATGCACAGTCAGTGTGGGATGTACCAACTGTAGTAACAGTGATCTGAGAGATCAAATAGGATCTGCTTCTGTACATTGTCAGTGGTCTGGAAGAAGACAAAATTATTGCTGCTTTCTTTGTTTTCAAGGACAAGGCCTCAAAGAAGGAGTTGAAGGTTGTACAATTGCATCAACAAAAATAGTGAACCCCGGAAAGGGGGGTGGGGGTGGGGGTGTGTGTATTTATTTATGTCTTCTGGAGAGTTTCCTCTTGGTGCATTCATTTCACTCCCTGCTCTGTAAAATCCACGTACGGCGTTGGGGGGAAGATCCTTTTGCAACTTCACTACGATCTCTGTCGTGGTTTAGGCCTGGTTGGCAGCCAACCACAGTGCAGCAGCATTCTCTCCCTTCCCCTCTGGCAATGAGAAGGGACAGAGAGCCAGGCTTGGGGTTTGAGATAGGACTGGGATGGGGAAAAATCCCCCTTTATGGTCACTAGCAAAAGGCAGACTCGTTAGGGGAAGAAAAAAAAGAACATACGTTTATTACAGACACTGACAACACATAACATAGTAGGACAGTGAGAAGCATTGCCACATCTTGAGAACACCTTCCCCCCACCCCTCCCTTCTTCCCGGGCTCAGCTCTGCTCCCGATATCTCTACCTCCTCCCCCAGTGGCGCAGGGGCAGGGAATGGGGGGTGCAGTCAGTGCTGCCACTTCCTTCATCTTCGGTGAGGGGAGTGTCCGGAACTTGTTCCTCCTGCTCCATCGTGGTCCCCCTCTCACAGGAGACAGTCCTCCACAAACTTTCTCTGACATGAGTTCCTCCCACGGGATGCAGCGTTCCCCACACTGCTCCATCATGGGTCACTAACTTCCTCTGACTGGATTCCCTCCCACGGCTGCAGCCCTTCCCGAGCTGCTCCGGCATGGGACTCCCCTGCATGCTGCAATCCTCCCAGTGCTGAATTACAGCAGCGGGGCTGCCTTTTCCCATGAGACCCCGGACTTCTTCGGGCACAGCACCTTGAAAAACACAGGCCATAAATCAATGTCTGCTCCACCGTAGATCTTCATGGGTGGCAGAGGGGGGGCCGCCCTTCTGTCTCACCACAGGATACAGGGGCATCTCCGCTCCAGCACACCTCCCCCCTCCTTTCTTCCCCCGTTCCTCCACTGACCTTGGTGTTCATGCAGCTGCAGCGACTCCTCCTCACAAGTCCGACTGCACGTCACCATGTCCCTTCTTAAATACGTTATCGCAGAGGCGCAGCCAATTGGCTCAATTTCCCAAACAGAAGTGGAGCTGACGTGGAGCTGAGGGAGCTTCGAGAAGCTTCTCACAGGGGGCCGCCCCGATAGCCCCCTCCCCTGCCACCAAAAAACTCCACCACTCACTCAACCCAGGACACTATCAAATGCGATAAATTTGCAATTATAACATAATGGAGTATTTGTAGTGAAGTGCTGATGTGATAAATGGTAAATTCAGCATTTTTCTGCAGACTGATTTAAAACTTAGAGATTTATTATGTTTGAACCACTTTTTTCTTTCTTTATTTTTTTTTTTTCCCCAAACTGCAGAGTTTTGTGAGTTTTGGTTGAGATCTCAAAAAATATCATGCTTACAGGGTGAGAGGCCAATTTTAGAAAATGACAATAAAAAGGGTTTAAGAGTCATGCTGGGTAATAAACTTGCTATGTGCTTTCATTAGAATACAGTGCTGGCAAGATTTTTGATCTATATCCATGGAAATATTTAATAGAGTCACAGAGATATTACCACTTTTTGCATAAAGACAGTGGAGGATGCTACTTCAATATTGTTATTTAGTGATTGCCTGATACTTTGAAAAACAGTACAGCAAATGTTGATGATTTCAGAAGAGTTACTGGAAAGTTCCGAGGCCAGAAAGCTAACTCACAGTGATACACAAGAAAACCTGAGCGCATTTATCTTTGTAAAAGTATGAGTTTATTTTTACACAATCTCTAGCAGCTACAGAAGTAGAAAATTAATGGTACTAGAGGTCCTCTTAATCTAACAGAATACAATGAGTTTCAATGAAGACGTCAAGAGAGAAAGCTAGAAAAATTTGTATCAGAAAGAAAGCATTTTATTTTAACAGTGCATGTTAGTGAATACTGGACCAATATTCATGGGACATAGTAGATTCTTTATGCACTCAAAGTGTTTATTTCTAAATTAAATGTATATCTAAATAATAAATATCAGCTAGATGAGAAGCTATAGGACAGAAGAAATACTTGAAATTCTTTGTTTTTTTTGTAGAACAGGTAGAAATGTCATTCTCAACCTAAAAATGTTAGTTCATGATTTTGAGTATGAAGAATCATGTTTTACACTTATTAGATATAAGTGGACATCTTTTAAATACTCATGAATGTAGTTTTGTTTTTTTTTTTTTTTTTTTAAAAAAAAAAAGAAGGCTATTAAAAGTGAGTTCAAACCACTTTCAGGGATAAATGAATACCACATGCTGTCATAGATCCTAACAAGTTTTCACTTCTGAAGAATAAACAATAAATGGGCATTAATCTTAAAATTTATTTTTTTAAACTCTCTGTCACATAGCTCTCTCTGTTCTTTGAACAAAGGGAATTCAGTGAGTTAGATTTCAAAAGAACTCAAAGAAATGACATCTCAAAGAAATGACCAAATAACTTGGAACTTCTCTTAAAAAAAAAAAAAAAATTGCTTGTTGAGGGACATTTGCCACATAATTTGTTGGAGAAATAGTCAAACCTCTACCTAGAAAACAGTTGATCCCAGAAGAGGCTTTAGGAAATACCCTGATATTTGTTTTAGGAAGTGGTCATAAAAAACAGAGGTAATTCTAAATTCTTAGAAACTCCGATATTGAGGTCCCAGGTTTGAAGAGAAGATCTGGAGAGGTCTCCCATAGGAAAGATGTCCATCTTTTCTGAAAAAATCAATTATTAAATTTAGGGAAATAATCTGAGAGTTATTTCTGGTTGTCTTTAAACTTGTTTTCTTCTCTAAATTGCATACAAATCAGCTATCTGGGTTAGCTAATTTGATGGCTGGTTGAGTTTCCTTTAACGTCGTCCTTTTTAGCAGGAACTCAGTCTTAACTATAACGTTGTGAAATGGTGAGTCTTTTAGCAGAGGTACAACATTTATGTATTTGGTTAATATTTTCACTTTTATGTTTAATAAATAGGGAAGTAGGAAACACTTATCTTAAAGTAATATCAATATTAAAAAAGCAAGAAGACTAAAACCCATGTTTAATCACTGAACATTTAGAGAAATAAAATTATTTCTTATTTAAGGAGCCTCATAGCTAGGACATTCAAAATCTGATTTACATTCATAGTAACTGAAGAGTTTGATTAGGAGCAACGTTAAACATGACAATGAAATACCTGCAACTATGCTTATATATGTGCTTATTTAGAGGCTCTATTCTCTCTGACATATGTAGGTTTTATATACTGTTCTATTATATGATGTTTACTGGACAGATTGTTGACTACCAAACCACTAAAAGTGAACAACAGTAACATCCTTACAACTGAACTGAATTCCAAAGCTCAAGGATAAAATTGTCTGTCTTCAAAATGTGGTATTTTTTTCTGAGAATCAGAATCCTGCATTGTAATTTTTAACTATATTTAATTACCAGTTTATCTTATATCATACATATCAGAATGTGTCCTGTATTTTTTAAAGATTTCTGAAAAAGAGAATGTCATCTTTCAACTTCAGTCTGATTTGGCAGATATCAATCTGACTGTGGACATCTCATGTAAAGTTTTATGCACTTGGATCTTTAGAAAAGATAAGTAAATATATTGCAGAATCACATACATTAACTAGCTCAACCAGAATTAAATGTAATTAATCAAGTAGTTATATAGGCTTTTGGAGTTAGAATAATAGCATTATTATCTAATTGTGTCTTTACATGTAATGAAGATATAACTCTGCTTTTTAGGATTACAAATGAAAAATTTATTTTACATATAAAGTCAGTAAATCTTTTCAAATATTTCTGTTCACTGAAAATAAAATACAAATCATAAGTAACAACATGTTCAGCGTTTGAAATATGGAAATGGAGCTATAATTTATGTTTCTTCAATGATAGATAACTGAATCAGGACATCTGGTATAATGTACAATAATTTCTAATTTAAAACATGAGCTTGTGATGTTGAAAAATCAATATAATGAAAAATCCTCCAGAGTTGAAGAATGTGAGCAGATCATACAGGAACAAAAAGCTGAAGCTGCTAATATACTTGACCAACAGGAAAAAAAAAAAAAAAATCTGTTCTTGAAATTGAAAAACTAGACAAGACCTTACAGTCACTGCATCTGGATGTAATAGCTTCCTAGCAGAAACACAAAGTGGAACTTGCTCAGCTAGAACAGCAGATAACACAGCTTGAAAGAGACCTTACAGATGCCAGGAAACTTTATAGTCAAAAGATCAGGTATGATTTTGCTATGAGAATGAGCAAAACAGCTATCTCTTTAGAAATCACATTGCAAAACAGAATGTGAAGGAGCTGAGCATACACTGCTTCATACATATTTGTTATGAATTCTAGAGAAAAATTTCCTTTATCACAAATTTTGTAAGTATATATTTCTCTGGTGTTTGTCTCTAAATTCAAGATAGGTTAGAGTTTGTGATAGCAATGCTGTCATAATGCATACTGATAAAAATAAAACGAATACAGATATGACTTCTTCTGTTATGTTTGTAGATATTTTTATAAATGCATTTGCCAATTTTAACAGCAAATCCCATTCATACTCATTTTTAATGTCAGAAATCTACCTTGTCATACTTTTTCTTGGCATAAAAGGTACACAGGACTAGAGTTTTATTTACTCTTTTTACCTTTGTCTATGAATGCTCCAGCACAAAAAATGTTCATAAGCTGAAAAGGTTTGGGCTTTATTAATAACATAATATCCCTATCACTAAACTACACAATGAGAAGAAATAATTTGTACTTATTTGGGAACTTTGACAAGTACAAGCAATGACTACATGTAGGTTACTCTAATTGTTTCCATCCTTTAAAAATTTTTTTTTTTTCATTAGTGTACTGAAAATAATAAAAATCAACATCTCCTGAATTTTCTAAGTGGTTTTCAGAAAGAGATATACAAGGTATAGTCTGTCTGCAGACAGCTTATAAATCAGCTAATGAGAAAGAAGTGTTGAGGGTTTGATTTCTAATTTTTTTTTTTTGTTAAACAGGAAAGAACAACAGAAGGGAATTAACCCCCCAACAATCAGTTACTCATAATTAGAACCATTTTATTATTTACTGAATAATCCGAAAGAAATGGAAACATTTTACTGTGGCAGGATATTATATTCTGTCTATTAAGTTTTACACACCTGAAAAAATATGTTAATACAAATAATTGTTGTCATGTTAACATCACTGGTTTCAAGCTGTCTGAAACAATTTTACATTCTCAATAAAGAATGTTTAACATTTGAACCAAAAACAGTACAGCACGAATAATTAAAGGCTTAAGTTAAATACATAGACAGTCATTTAAATTTAGATCTGCAATAACATTTACTATTATTCTCTAAGGCTTTGACTGTGCTTGACAGAAACAAAGTACTCTGGGATTAATTTCAAGAAATGGTGCCAACTGTGCGCAATTTGCTGTAATTAAGACATGAAAGAGTACTAAATATTCAGATTAAAAGAAGCATGATGGAGCATGATAGAGAATCAAGGTGTGGCATCAAGCCAATAAAGCACAGTCACTCATGAATACTCAATAGTGATTGATATGAATCTCATACCTACAAACTTACAGCATGTTCTTAAGGACAGTGCAGATAAAAAATAAAACCATGACACTGTATTTTAAGGGAAAGGGCTCTTCTATATCCAAAGTCCAAGTTGTATGTGGCTTCTTCAAACAGTAACAAAACAGAATCTAAATACAATAGTTATACACAGGTAAGAAGTTTACACAATGAGGAAAAAAACATATCATGGTAGCTTTTTTCCTACGGCTTTGGGATATCCCCATGGCCACATTAACCTACAGCATTTGCCCGAGTGCCAAATGAAAGAGCTCTGTAGCAGTTGGCACCAAGAGGTTAAATATTCCCCCTCCTTTTTTTTTTTTTTTTTAGCTTCATCAAACCTTTTTTTTTTTTTTTTTTTTAAAAAAAAAAAAGGAAAAGCATTCATTTAGATCAAACAACATTTCCTGCTTTTCTCTCAGAATTACGTGGAATATTTCTTCTTGCCTTTGAACATATAAGTATTGATTAATGATGTATTTATTGTAATACTGAATCTTTTCTTCAACAGACTTTTTTAAATTAAAGTCCTTGTAACTTTTTGATCCTAGAGGAGATGTGGGTACTTGACCCAGTTGCTAATGAGGTGCTGTATAATCTCACATATCCTATAGCTCAAAATAGCAGGATGCGGTATAAAAAGTACATCATAAAAGGCACCATTGGAATGCTTTTTGTCTTCACAGGCAATACGCAAAAGAGATGACCTTCTGAGAAAGTCGGAATATGATTTCCTGCAGGCAAGGGAAGGTATCAAAGGAAAAGTGGCTGAGGTGGAGCACCTTGACAGTGTGGTCAAGAAACTGAAAGCCAGTATCCAGGACACACAGAAAGAAAAGAATCAGACAGAGGCAGAAACCACCATACTGAGAACTGAGATTCAGCAGCTAAATCAGTAACTGCAGGGTGTGCATAAGCAGTACAGAAAGACAGGTAATAACGTACAAAAATAGTAATATTACGGAAATGTGCATTTGGTACAGTCTAATGGAAAAGAATTTTCAATCATCTGGGCATGTGATTGTTGTAATCAAATGCATGTAAAAGGTTCCCTGTTCAGCTTTAGGGTAAATTTACAGCTATAGACTGCAACTTCATAAAAACTAAACACAACTGATTTTTTAAAAATTGCTATCTCTGTTCTATAATCTTGATATTAATTTGTTAAAACATTATTTCTCTACCAGAACACCTGCTTAATCACTTGTAATGCAAAGTGTAATTTGAACTTAACAAGTTTGATATCATTGTTAATATTTTAGGTGACTTTTTAAACTGATATGATTAATCCCCAGTATAGATAAGTTAACAGCTTTAGTAGTAGCGCACTAATGAATATAGATTTTTTTTCAAGAGAATAATGTTCACAAAAGCAAAATAAGATACAAAAACCAAGCAATCATTCAATTATGGGGAATAAACTGCTTAAATAATTTTTGGTTGGCACTTTTGACTTTTACGCTGAACATCTGTGCTAGAACTAGTTTTCAAAATAAGCAAATGCAACAAGGAAATTGCATTATTAATATTTTGAAGTCACAGTATAGCAGAGCTTGAAATATACTACTTTTAGCAAATAAAATATTAATGAAGTCATTTGGAACATAATAGACAGCCTGTGTCAACCCCTTAATTTTCTCTTCCACTATTCACAACATTGCCAGATACGTGTTTCTGGATAAAACCCCCTAGAGGTCTGCTGCAAATTCTTTTTCAATACAACCAGATCATTGCAGATAATTGTATTACACAGGGTATTGATCCAAAATCGTTGTGCACCGGAAACATCTGAAAAAACATGATTATAGCTTTCTGTTTATTGTTCGTACATCATATAAGCAGGCTTTTGTGTGAATCACCTGTAAGAAAGGCAAGGTGGAAACATCAGAGAAATTACCTCTTTACAAGAATCTATTGATCACTTTAAATCAAAGAAGTATGTTTGACATAAGATTACCTGCCAGTTTGAACATTAGGTACACTATGTTATAGCCTGGGGCAGTTGTAAGTCTGACAAAGGGATTGTAAATAAAGCATGCAGCTGCTAGCGCCTCTGGCTTGGGATCAACCAAGGCTCAAGTCCAAGGCATAGGTAAACTTAAAATAATTTAACCCTTTTTTACCAGGACATTGTGAGTTAAAACAGACTATTAAAAATCGTGATTAAATAACCTTTTGTATGTTTAAATAGTTATGCCAATTACAAAATATGCATTGTTGGATTTGTTTACAAATCAAAACTGATATAAATAAAATAAATTTTGAAAGATAAATCCATCTCCAGGCAATAGATCACACCCTTAAACTACTTCTAAGAACTTTTAAAGTATTGTTAAAGATCCATTTCTGGATCATACAGACAATGCCATTTCAAATAAAATTGACAGTGACTTAATAAGTCCTGAAATTTGAATAAACTTAAGTTGCCATACAAAAGATTATATTCTACATTAAAAAAAATCAACAGCTGAAAAACTTTAAATGGAGGAGTTAAGTATTATATGTAAAATATTTACCCTGCTTTTGATTTCAAACACAGATCAAACTATAGGAGCCCACAGCTAATTAACATTATTCAAATAAGTAGTCATACTGATTTCAATGAGGACATCTACCACAGGAAAGTTATGTACAGATGTATTGCAGAAATGGGTCCAAACTGCACTCACAAATAAAATTTTGTTATATTTCTTATTGAATTATGGCAGTCTAGTCTTGTCTATACCAAAATTGCTTATTATCTAGATGTGAAAGAAAGCCTGTTATAAGTTTTTTATTAAACTACGTTTTGTGGGGGTTTATGTGTTTTATATTGTTTTGTTTTGTTTTGTTTTGATTTGTTTTTGTTGTTTTTTTTTTTTTTCTTTTTAAAGATGTATTGACATTAATAACCATTTAGCTCATTAGTTTGAAGAGATTCGGGTTTGCTTGATACTTAGTAAAGATGAGCTGTGGGTGATATGGACTGTTTGTTAAACACTTAGCTGTTAATATTAGCTGTATACCTTCCTGAAGCACAAATTTAAACAGGTTGTATACCGTACTTTTTACTTACAGAAATGGTGACTGTTGTGTTTTGTGAGAAGTGGAGTTCTGTTACTGTCAATGAGAGAAGAACAAAGCAAATTTTTATATAAAGAAATTGATCTTCTGAATATTCTGCATTCATAAAGGTAGATACGATAGTTGAATTTAGACCCTGTGCATATGGTGAACATTGTCAGACATTAAATACAATAAATACAGAACGATGTTAACAGAGCAAAAATGTTTTTCTTTAAAGGATTCTATCCATCTAAGCCTGGAAAATACTGTTTTCTGACTCCGTTGAATCCTGGTATACTTATCACCTTAAAATTATACTACAGCACACTAAAAAAAGGGCTTTTTAATTTATGATCATGTGAACTCCTCTGTTATGATACTGAACTGCTATCACTAAAAGCTTTTTCATTTCTTAAATTTTCTGGTGTTAAATTTCAAAATAATTTGAATGCTATATAGTAAAGAGAATGCGTGCTATAAAATGCTTGTTGTGAAGCACTTGTTTTAATGATTAGTTTTATTCCACGATCTCTTAAACCTCATAACTATATGTACCTATATGCCCAAAGCAATATATTTATGAAAGAGTATAAAACCAAATATATGTGTGTGGATTTGTGTCTGTGTAGGTACACATACATCCACACACCCACACAGACTCATGCATGCACACACTAAGGGTCAAATATTTAAATTAAAAGCTATGTAGATATAGCTTTTAGGAAAATGGTCAACAAAGAACAAAGGAAAAATGTCTTTGTCTTAAATCACTTATTTTTCTGAGAGCTGGCAGTGTACAGCTTTGGTTTCTTTTGGTCTAAGGAAAGATTGCCATCTATTGGATGACCTTGGAAAATAATGGGTTTTTACTATGTATGTGCTTTGTAATTCATGAAAAATCGTAATGAAATTGAAGACTTTGAGCTTAAATTATATATGTTGCAATTGTGAAATGGTAAAAAAGCTGTTATATTTTCAAAACTGTGATTCTGAATTCTAGATTGACTTACATTGTGAAATACAAAGGAAATGGGTGTTTACTTTAGAATGAACTAAATACTGAATGTGTGTATATACAGTAAGATTTGGTAGCAGTTTAGATGTTTGAAGAATATTGAGTCCAAGTTTCTTTATTTAAGTTTATTGGAATACAGTGAAAGAGACTTAAGCAAGCTATTAATATATTTATGGTATATTTTCATCTAAAGATCTGGAAACTAAATGATGCTCTTTTGAAAACAATATTTGCCCAGGTCTTACAGAGGGTTTCACTGCATTCATTACATTTAAAACAAAAATATCACTCGGCTTAGGTTTAAAATATAATGCTTGCTTTTTTTTTTTTTTTTTTTTTTTTTTTTTTTAATCTTTCAGCCCAAGAACTTGCCAGTCAAGATGAAAAACTTCTTCTAATGGAATCCAGCTTGAAAGCAACTCAAGAGCAGCTAAGTGAGCAAATAGCAGAAACAGTTCGCCAAGAACAGAACAGTAGAAAATCACTGACAGAGCTGAAGACCCTGAGAGAACGTATATAACTTCTGAAGAAGAAATTAGTGATTACAAGTGAGTTACTGCTTTTTCAGTATTCAAGAAAGAGAAGACATTAAAGTCAACAGTAAATCCTTTTGATATGTACTGTATTAATCATTTCTCTCAGGTAAGATGTACTGTAAATGTGTTCTATAACTCTATTGAATAAACTACTAAATCTAAATGATTGATTAATGTATGCTTTAAAATATATTCTACACCTAGAAAAATGAATGTTGAAAAAATACTGTTACTATTTGTCCGTTTTATTTTTAAAATTAAAAACATTCTGTAGTGTTGAAGTAGAATAGTATGTGTAATTATTTATTACCTATTTATTAATGGCATTCTCATCTTCCTCTTCTTAGAGACCGAAGGTTACATATGGGTATTATTGTCTTTCCTTTTTTGTTAAAGAAGCTGCCTCTAAGCAAGACACTACCAAATTAAAGGCAATTTGGTGTTTGAACTTTTAGTCACAACAACAAGGCACATATGAGGTTGATAACATAAACGAAAACAGGAAAAAAAATGCATACTGTATACTTTAGAAAAGTTTAGACTGAAAAAAGTACTTCTGCTCTTATCATCAGCCAAATTTAGTATCTATTAGATTGCATGCTAACTCTTGGGATTTAATTAAAAAGTATCGATGTTCAACCAAACTTTTATAAATTAGCTTGATGATAATTATATTTTTATACTGAGCCACAAACTGATTCATTATTCAGATTTTTCAAGATTTAGTTTCAGATGATTCTATTTTTATGAAAACAGTTACTCTATTTTTACTAAAGTTATGTTATATTAAACAATTATTAAGCATACAGACAGAATCCCAAGCTGTTTTGTAATATCACAGAGCATGATGAATTCTTTATAGGTTGGCTGCAAAAAGAAGTCCATTCATTTGGTGGTGGACTGAACATTAAAAGCTAAATGTTATATCTCAATTTTGTGGCAAGCATCAATGACTATCTCAACAAATCTCTGAGAGAAGGTTTGCTAAGTTCAGATGCAATAAACATCATGCATCTAAAATCAAAACATGATAATATATGTTCAGTGTAAATGATTTTTAGACTGGAACTTCATCCTTTCTGTAATTCAAATGTTTTAAGTTATTTTTTCTGCTGAAGACTGGGAAAAGCTGCATGGAAAAAAACATTGTCTTCAGTAATGTGTCTTCATTTCTTTAAATAAAATAGCTTGGTGGTTTCCAACCTGTAGTTATATCTCTAAAGACATTACTAGTACTTCTCTAGGGAGAACAGTGTCACTGATTTACTTTCCTAACCCATCTTGAATCTTTTGCCACAATGGGTTTTCTTAACCATTTCAAGTGATTCCTCAGTTGCCACAATGCCATGTTATGCCAACTTTTGTAGATACTTATTTGAAAATAAAAAGGTTACAAACTTCTAGGACTACTGGTTCTTAGTAACTTAGTGTGAGATAGTGAAGGGGGGGGAGGATTGAAACTCCCAGCTGTAACTGATCAATTGCGTGATGAAATACTGCTTTTGAGAGAGCAGGAATTCTGCAGAAGTTCGATTAAATTAGTTTCACTAATGTTGAAATAGAAGGCCAAATTATAATAGTCAGATGACTTTCAGAGGGACTTGTTTTATAGTTTTATATTATGCTTTGTGTGAACAAAGTATACTTGAATGAATCTGTTAAGATACAAAAATTATTAACTAACCAACCTTTTTCTGTTTTATTTTCTACACTTGTTCAGTGACTTTGGATGTTTGCTACTTTAGTACATAAGCATAATAAACTTTGAGTTAGAGGAATCTTTTCTTAGTTTTATAGATTATAAAAATTATTTGTTATTGACTCTTAGGTTAAGTTTTTCAACCCTGAATTTTTGATATCATTGCTTTTTAAAAGTACTCTGACTCATTACTGCAGGAACACAGCCAGCTAATTATTTGCTGAATCTGGAAAATTAAAACTGCATATTTAAAACAATAGTTTTAATAAAGTTGAACTTACAAAGCTAAAAACAAAACAACAATGTTGGAGATTTTAAATATTGAAATTCCCCTTTAAAACAAAAATTTACTGTGTACCTGAAAACAGTCATGCTGTGCCAGTTGGTATCTGCTCTGTTCTGTTCCTTGGGAGACAGAAAGAACAATGGATCTCTGTCCCCTGGGTCTTCTGGGACAGGGAATGTCATAAGGGTTATGTTCAGTCACTATGAAGGGTACTGTATGTGTTGTAAAGTAGCATCCCTTTGGTGCTGACTTATTCAAAGTCACACAGTCCTGGACTTTACCTACCTTCCTACTTAGTGCAGCTGGTAACAAGGCGAGAGCATGGGACCATACAAAGGAAAATGCAGTGCAGCATAAACTGGTCAGTTAAAACTACATGGAGAGCTGATATTCTGATATAGCTGTTGTGGGGCCTTTGAGGGAAAAAGTACATTTCTGTGTGCTTAAATTTCCTTGTTGTTAAATTGTACATTAAAACATATTTTTCCCGGAAGTGGTGAAAAAAATAAATGGTTGACTAAGATTTAAAAACAATAATAGGTCCATTATACTCATTAGTTTACCAGAATAAAAATGTTTAGTTTCAAAATAGAATTAAAATATTTTCTGCTAATTTCACAGGGTGCCAAAAATATAGGTATTTCAGAGGGAAACAACTGAAAGTTTTTAGAAATCACAAGCTTTGTTGTATTAATTTTCCTGGATGAAATAAACCTAAGGTAAGCACGCCCCCCCCCCCCCCCCCCCCCCCCCCATATAAGCCTGTTACACTTGAAAGATTTGTTCAGAATGTCCAGTGGGAACCTGGAAATCGTAATAATTTGTAGTATCGATTGTGTGAAGCTATGCAGCTGGGGCCTCTAGTGAATAGACAGGAATAGACATTTTATTGATTAACTTTTACAGTCATATTTTCAGGACTCTGCTGCAACATAATTTTCACTTCCCAGCTTTGTGCTGCTGCATCATGAAACTTGGATTCTTCTCTCTTAACATTTACCCACCTGAGGGAAACAGTATGGACTTGTCTTTTTTAAGCTGTGCTCTGCAGAAATGTATTTGGCACAGTGAATTCTTCTAAATTTCCCCTCTGCTGTCACAATAAAATGAAAAATCTTCACAAGTGATACTAGTAAGTGTTGCATAAATTGAACCATCCCCCCATCATATATTAGACGCTATTGTGTAATACTTTCTAGTAATTCTTATCCACCTTTGCATTTTCACTTTTATTTTCTAAGTGGCCAAGATTATGACAAAGGCAACCCCCCCTTTACACACAAATTCCAGAAGTGCTTGAAGGAATTTGCTCCATAATGAAATAGGTGCTTTTGCTGGTTAGTGGAATTTTAAAAGGAGAAGACAGAATTTTCCCCTGAAAATCTGAAATGAATTATCAGTAAAAACTGATTTGTTTTCAGTGACATTCTGCATTAATTAAAATCTTTATAAAAATACTGAGAGGGCAGGATTTTAATACAATTACTAATCAATAACTTAAAAAATATAAGTATACATACTGAAGTCTTAAATAAGCAAATCTTAGAAACCATTATTTTGCATTTCTGAAATTATTCATATCCAGAAAAGAACAAAAATGGCATTGTGCCATTGTGCAAGGAACTGTTGCGTATTTGCTGCTTTTTTCAGTATGGGCTACTTTCTACATTATATGCCTAAGCCATTTCTTTTACATGTACATACACAAATAGCACTGAAAATCCTGATCTGCTCTTCTTCATTTAGTGACTGTTTATTATTAGCTACTTTATGTGTTTACTTTCACTTGGACCATGTTTTTAACATAAGTTTGATAATTACTTTCACAAAATAGGCCAAGTGTTCACCACCATCATCACTGGTGTTAATATGATTTATACCTCTGTCATCCCATTATTTTTTCTAAGTTATGTTAATATTAGTATCATCTAATTACATAAATGTTTAAGATATTTGTGGTCATGTCCCCTTTTGTCCTTCCTCCCTCATGAGAGACATCACAGTGTGCACCATATGGAGCTGCAACTGAGGCAGAAATGCTCCCAGCCATTACAAAAGGTTCATCTTGTTTCTGTTGTCAAATTTATAATTGAATAATTCCTATTTTCTCTTTAAAGATCAGGAAAAGTGTGGAGAACTTTAAGGTAAGAATACCAGGGTCAGAGGAATAATAGCATATTCTCAAGACTTCCATGTCCACTGGACCTTCAATAACCTGGAATAAGTAGAAATAGTCTCAATCAGGTGAAGAACCAGAAATTTGAAGAAACGGGTAAGTTTCTTTTTATGCAGGAAAGATAATGTATTATCTAGTAAGCTGAGTAAAGTATTATCAGATCTTAATGGCATTCTAGGCCTCAGTCTTTCAAACATTTGAATGTCAGCAGTCTCACAAAACCAGTTACCTTAAAAATATGTGAAAAACTGTTCACATGTTTGCAAGATTGAAGATAAAAACTGTTTTAAGCATCTCACATTATTTTGTAGTTGTGATGCATTGTTACAGAAGTAGTAAATTATGACATAAGCATTACAGGAAATTAGTAAAGTGACCGACTCTATTTTAATTCAGATTAATTTATTGTAAATCCAAATGAATGGGGGTTTTGTGTGTGCGCGTGTGATTTAGTTGAAGAAAGGGGAAATGGTATTTCTTTTTCTGAACATTTGTGGAGATGCTTAAATGAGATCAAAGTAGTAATTCAGTAAGTTTTATATGTTCTAGGTGGATAATTCCCTAAGTGCTCAGAACTCCATGAATAGCATGTTAACTGCACTGTTAGATTTTATATTTACTTTCATTTTCTTTTTCTATTTTGACATATCCATGCTAAGGCTTCTTACAGCTGTGATAATCTTTTAATTATGAATTAAGCAAGGTAAATTTTAAAATTTGTAAGAAGTTCAAAACTTTAAATATTTGAAATTTTTATCTATATTAAATAAATTAGATACCATATATAACAAGATGTTTCTCGGAGAGTGCAATATTTTACACTGCACAAATTCAGGACTAGTTATATTTCTTGAATTTGATCAGAGAATTCTAAAGTTTACTGTGTCATGGATGAAGTTTGGTTGGCTTCATTACTTTATCTGTTTCTCTCAGATTAAATGAAAATACGAACAATTTTAATAAGCTTGTACTTTATATTTTGATTTTAATGCAGACAACATAAAACTATAAACATGAAACTATAAAGCTATGGTTAAGAAGTCCACAAACTCTGTTTTCTAAATATTGTGGGAAAAATTGAGACCCAAAGTAAGTGAAAATTTGTGTTTATTGACTTACACAGTACCTGTGACACAAATACTTAAATAAATAAATTAAATAATAACAATAACACAGGAGATGGCTGTCCACGTATAGGATATGATCCTATACATTTGTGTCTTCCCAAACACTATTGTTACTACTGGGAAAAGGTGAATTGATTGCAACGGAAATCTACCTGACAGTAAGTATTTGCAGTGGCAGGCAAAATTATTTAAGAAAAGAGAATATAAAATTAAGCAAGACAGATGGACTCATAAGAGTGAAATACAAATAGTCTGAATCAGGATTGATTTCAGCATAATGTGGTGGAGGAATCCCCATTTATTGATCAACTTTAAAGCCCATGCACAGCACTTAAAAAGATAAAGTAAGCAAGGTCAGATAATCAAAGCATTTAAATAGTAAAAACAGCAACTGCCACTGTAGACTGCTAAAATAAATCCATAATACAAATTGCTTTAGCAAAAAGTGGATGAGCAGCTGATCTTCCTATTGAACTTTTATACTGTTCAGTGACCACACTGGGAAAAGGATTGGGAGAAATGCCTTGAAGATCAATATTGAGTGAGATGTAGCAGGGATTCATTCTGAACATGAAAGTATTACAAGTATGAGAGTAGAGATCTTGAGGAAATGTCATCAAGAAAGGACTGTTCTTTTAAAATATCACACATATTATACGAACATGACATCAGCTGATATTCTATTATGACATCTGAGCATTGAAAGCTTATTAAATCAGAAATGTAGTTATTGCAAAATATGAAAATAAGACAAAGAGAACTAATAATTTTACTGAAATTACTTCTAAGAATTGAATAACTTCTGTCTTCAAAACAAGGAGACTTTTAAGCATATTAATTAATTCATATTCAGTTGAGTCTGGTACTTTCCAGTCATATGCATTTTAAGCTTTTTATCAAATAGACATGATAAACCAGAACATTTCATTGTTTCTCTCTTTTTTTTTTTTGATCCTGTTGTTTTTTCTGAAGTTGACATACATCTGTAATTAAGATGTTTAATGTAAGTATAATTTCTTCAAATCTCTTCTAAATAGCATTTTCATAGACATTTCTAATGTTTTGAAGAAACTAGAATGATCTATTGCAAGTGCTCCAGATTTCAATTCCTCCTAAACCTTTATGGGCTTTTCATTTTAAAATAGATGTTAAAAATGTGCTATAGCTTTAATTTATACGTTAATTTTTCCAGCACTATTTGAAAAGTATTTATGAGAAATAAATACTAGATGTAGAAGTACTACAGTAGCTCATTGTTTCATATCTATAGTATTCATTCACAGTTTTATTATATCATTGCATGAGAAATACTGTATTTTCATGGACATACTGCCCCTTTTAAAAGCAGAATCCTGTTTTTTTATATTTTTGACTGTGATCTGCATTTCATTTAATTTTCACCGACCTTCTTATAAAAAAGGTATTATTGTTAGAAAGTAATAAATCAAGTTTTGAAGGTATTTGTGTTTCAGACAATAAAAAAGAAGAATTAAAAACAGAGTAATTCAATAATAAAATATTTTTTTATATGTAAGTAAAGAGAGCATTCATGTTTTCTTCGAAGGCCTTATTCAACAAAATATGCTAGAGGAACTGATTCCCCAAATCATAAAGTTTGTTCACCGTGATAACTGTACAATGCACCATTTTGTAATTAACAGTTATTTGTAACTAATATTGGCTCCATATCTGCTGTATGAATTGCTGATTACAGCAATTTCAATGGCAAAATTGTGAAACAATATTCATAGTTGTCAGAGAAAGGTCAGCTTATTTGCATTCATTAGGAACATGGAGGGTCATACGGCATGTTTTTCTTTTGGGATGCTTACACTTATTGATTTGTATACAGCTGTAGGAAAAATTAATTAGAATTATATTTCACTTACTACTGGAGGCTGTATAATAACAATCATAATAACAACAAAGTTCTACATCAAAAAGATTACAGGCAGCAAATTAAATAATTATAATTTTTAAACATTAAAATTGTTAGATTTAACTTATTTAAAATAATCTCTCTTGAATAGCCTGAGGAAATAACTTAGAGAACTTTTGTTAATACTCACAGTACTTTTATTTGCACAAAAATGCACAGGCACTTACATTAATATGACATAAAGTATTCAAAACTTTTCTATTTAGGAGGGATCTTTAAAGACAATTGTAAACCCAGAAAACATTTAATCGTATGCTTGACTTTCCTTACATAGCAAACTTTTCTTCTATAACTATATAATTACTAACTTCAAAATTTAATTTAAGCATATAAATAATCCTGTCCTAATAAATGAGCTTACACTTGTACTCTAGTTATTAAAGACTTGTCAAGACCAAGAGCTATATAAAATAGTATGGAAATATTGCAGCTCTTTAGGTCTGAAAAATGTGAGTAGTGTCTTCAAAAATGTCTAGTTGGGAACCATGCCAACAATGTGCGACCAGGAAAAGGAAATTGTCAGACTGAGACAAAACTTTGTGGAAATTAAGAAAGAGGTGGAGAACTTAAGATTTACACATAGCAATGACGTTCAGATGGTATGCATTCACGTATTTGAAATCCTGTTTGTATTATATTGAGAAATACTGTACATGATTAGTGCATATTTCTGTGAACTTTTAACACTTCAAATGGATTAGAATGTCTTATTTTGATCATATCCATATTGCTCATTGTGATAAGATTAGGTCCTGAGTCATTAAAAAATGTTTGGCTTATTTCCATTACGTTCGAGCATGTTTTAAGTAGAAAAATGTAGAATATAGTTTTCCATACTGTGTATATATGCATAACACATGTTTGAGATTAATCAAATCATAGTCACTTCTAATTAACAGCAGAGAATAATTCCAACATGGGACAGAGCCTGATGACAAAGAAATGAAGCATATATTTAAAAGATGCAGCATACTAAGAAAAGAATAATAGGTTATGACTGCCTTAAGAATACTGAAAAATTTTTAAACCTGTGGTTCTGTGCATGTGATTAATACAAATTGACAAGTAACTTAAGTTTTGTTTTATTTTGTTTCTTAATATGGACAAATTTTTTTCATAGGCAAACAGTTGTATAGGAAACTATAAAGTATTCTTTAAAAGTTAATCTTTTTCTCTTCACCTTCCATGATTACTAGATTTAAAAAAAAAAAAAAATACAAAAAAACGGAAAACTTTTGCAACTTCAGATCAGCAGCTTTTGTTAAAATTTATGAAAATATCTTACATGTATACCAAAATTCTATCATTTACATTGGTCCTTGCTTATTACCACAGGAAAGGCAATGATTAAGGAATTGACCAAGGATGTACACTGAAGTAAGTTGTCTGCAAGACTCTTTCCTCCCATGCTGTTGGCAAAAAGTTGATGAAATCTAATGAAAAAAAAAAAAAAAAAAGTTGAATACTGAACTGCTGTACTAGAACTTTGCCTGGCCTCTCCAAAGAATTCAAGCAAGGTACTTCATCTAAACTTTTCTGAATATCCAATCTGAGATTCTGCCATCTGATCTGTAGCAGACTGATCTTTCCCAAGTACAAGTGTAGCCAATGATAATTTGCTTTGAACAGTTAAAGATTTTTGCAAAGAACCTGTCCTGGGTTGAGTGAGTGGTGGAGTTTTTTGGTGGCAGGGGAGGGGGCTATCAGGACGGCCCCCTGTGAGAAGCTTCTCAAAGCTCCCCCAGCTCCACGTCAGCTCCACGACAGAACCATTAACGGAAGATGTAAGAAAACAAGGTTCAGGTCTGTCCTTTGTCTGACTGGCATTTTGAGCCAAGGTCATACACATTGCAGGGGAGGACAACAGTTCCTGGGCACAGACAAGTTTTTCTGTTTCACTTTGATTCAATAACTGTTAAAATTGCCTATGAAAAGGGGAAGACTGCAAGAAAGACTGAAAGAGCAATCCCACTCAGAATAACATGGAATGATGTTGGTTCAAACTGCTTCAAATTAAAAAGTAATTAATATGTGTTCTCACATAACCCAAATGAGCATTCTGATAGAAAACAAAGTCACATTTTATTTTTGCTTTATGTGAGGCTCCTTATCTGCTTTTAATCCATGTCCTCAAATCTGTTTGCTTCAACTGCCTATCTGTAAAATGATAATAGTGCTATATTCTCACATCACAGGACGCTGACTCAGACACCATTGTGCTCAAAATCAGTGGCTATGTTTATACTTTCTTTTTAGTTGTGTCATCATGGGACCTGTGTTTCTCAGTTCAAATTGTGTAAGCTGGTGCATATTGATGTTGTTTGTAGGGTGCAGGTTCAGAATTTGCCACCAAATGGATCAGGAGTTTGTTCCAGGATCTTGTTTTGGAAGTAATTTGTGCACTGTGCATGATCAAGAAATTAAAACAAAACAAAACACCAACCAACCAAACAAACAAACAAACCCCAAACACAACTATGTGTGAATTAATTTGAAGGTTTTGGAAACTCACATCAAGAAGATTATTAGCCAAGGATATTTTTTTATTCAGATCAGCACTTCAATATTGTACTTTGAACACTGAAAGATAAATTATAAGAAATAAAAATGCTGAACTATTTGCCCTCTGCATGATTAAAGTCATCATATAAGCTGGATGTTTAAAGGAAGTGACAATATCAAGTGATAAATCTACAAACATGTAAATATGGTCAGAAATTAAGATACATAACATTCTTAATTCTGATGTACTGTGAATGATGAATATTTGACTTTGTTACAGTGATTTTTTTTTTTTTTAAGTAAAATGAGCATCACAACCTGCTCATAAATCAAATAGATTTCAGGAGGTACCCAGCCTAAAAAGTAAAATTAGATTCACCTCTTTCATATGTATACTTTTCAAAAGGAACAACTGTGAAAGAATGCATTGCTTGTTGTGGTGCATTGTCTAACTTGACGAGGTCAAACAGATTTGGCAAGCAGACACATTCTCTAGCTGAGAAGTAATTTTTGCCATTTTTCTCCACCTTGTGCCAACCAAGCTAAAGTGTGCAAAAACCACTTAGGTCCGTTTGAAACATTCTCTAAATTTTTTATTTACAAGGCAGCAAAAAGACAGGATGAATAGCAGTCATAACAAGGCACTGCCTTTCTCCAAGACAACAAAACTTTTCAACAGAATGGATATAAAACTTTTAAGATAAATTATATCTCTTTCTCTTTACATGCACACACATATATTTATTAATATCATTCTTCTAAATAACCATATTATTTTCATTTACACTTTTCAAGATAATTTGGCCCTGAGCAAAAACTCAGCAAGACATATTTCAATCCAAACAGATGAAGTTGGGCAAAGCTGTAGGCAACTGATAACTGTGTCTAGTAATGGAAAACCTTATGATAGGCAGCAGAATGATATACCACTATAATAACATCCTGTCAATAGATGAAGATAGAATAACAGAATCCCTTGATGACATCATCTTGCTGAAACTGGTGAGAGTATGCAAAGGCTTTTTTGGTTTGTAGATATCAAATGAAACTTTGGAAAAAACAAACCCTAATGAAAGAAACTTAACTTTGACATAAACTTAATACTCTGTTGCCCATAATTTTTAGAGCTGTATTGTATGTTAGTCCTTTAAGGTTAGCCATTAGCAATATCATGCAAAAATTCAAAATAATTTTTTAAAGGAAGTAAAACCTCTTGTTCTTTTTCTTGAATTCTTTCAAAATTGCACTCAGAAATCTATAAGGAATGAACATTAGATTGTTATATATTATTTTCATCAGTGAAAGATATGATAACCTACACCTTCTTCTTTAACCAAGAGGAAGCTTAAGAGGAGGCTATGGTTCTGTTTGATTTAAGATTTTATTTTAAGTTAATAGATTTATGTTTATTTGGGGTACCCTTTAAGATGGATATTTCAGTTGTCAGAGCTCATAGTGGCAATATATGTTCCTTTTTTAAATTTGGTGATCCCTAAGATTACATCAAGGCCCTTCTTAAGGCCGCTAAAAGACCTTTAGACCTCCAAAAAGCATTAGAATGTTTTAAGTAGAAACTTTTATCATAGGACATAACAGTGTGTGATGGGTTGACCTTGGCTGAACAGCAGGTGCCCACCAAAGCCACTCTGTCACTCCCCTCCTCAACTGGACATGAGAGAGAGAATATAATGGAAGTCTTATGGGTCAAGATAAGGACAGGGAGATCACTCACCAATTAATGTCATGGACAAAATAGACTGCACTTGGGGAAATCAACTTAATTTATTACCAATTAAATCAGAGTAAGATAATAAGAAATAAGAACTAAATCTTAAAACACCTTCCCCCCATCTCTCACTTCTTCCCATGCTTAACTTTACTACCAATTTTCTCTCGCTCCTCCCCCCAAGCAGCACAGGGGGATATGGAACAGGTATTGTGGTCCATTCATCACACATTGTGCTGCTCCTTCCTCCTGAGCATGAGGACTCCTGTTGTGGTTTGAGCTCAGAGTGCAACTGAGCACCTCACAGCTGCTCACTCTCCCTTCTCTTCCAGAAATGAGAAGGGACAAATGAGCCAGGATTGGGATTTCAGATAGGAGCGGCAGGGGCAGATCACCCATTATGGTCACGGGCAAAAGGCAGACTCACTAGGGGAAGAAAAAAAAAGAACATGGATTTATTACAGATGCTAACAACAACACTTAACAGAGTAGGACAGTGAGAAGCATTGCCACAACTTGGGAACACCTTCCTACCACTACTCCCTTCTTCCTGGTTTCAGCTCTGCTCCCAATATCTCTACCTCCTCCCCCAGTGGCACAGGGGCAGGGAATGGGGGGTGTGGTCAGTCCTGCTTCTTCCATCTTCAGTGAGGGGTGCTTCTGGAACTTTTTCCCCCTGCTCCATCGTGGTGTCCCTCTCACAGGAGACAGTCCTCCACAAACTTCCTCCAACATGAGTACCTCCCACAGCCAGCAGTGTTTCCTTACACTGCTCCAGCGTGGGACACCGACTTTTTCCAAATAGAGTCCCTCCCATGGGCTGCAGCCCTTCCCGAGCTGCTCCAGTGTGGGACACCCCCACATGGTGCAATCCTCCCAGCGCTGAACTACAACAGCGGGGGGCTATATTTTCCCACAAGATCCCAGACCTCTTCAGGCACAGTCACCTTGGTCGGCTATGCAAATGACCTCACAGGCCATATATCAGTGTCTGCTCCACCATAGATCTTCATGAGTGGTGGGGGGGCCACCCTGCTGTCTCCCCACAGGATACAGGGGGTCTCTGCTCCAGCATGCCTCCCCCCTCCTTTCTTCCTCCGTTCCTCCACTGACCTTGGTGTTCACGCAGCTGCCACAACTCCTCCTCACAAGTCCCACTGCTCATCACCACGTCCCTTCTTAAATACGTTATCACAGAGGCTCAGCCGATTGCCTCAGTTTTGGTGCAGAGGTGAAGCTGACTTGGAGCTGGGGGAGCTTCAAGAAGCTTCTCACAGTGGTCCACCTCTATAGCCCCCTCCCCTGCTACCATAAAAACACACCACTCACTCAAACCCGTGACAAATTGTAAGTGATGAATGAGTATTGTGGTCATAATGCTCAATCATAGTCAAAAGTTAAGAATCTGCCGGTCCTATCTTGATTCCCAATCCTGGCTCATTTGTCCCTTCTCATTGCTGGAAGAGAAGGGAGGAGTGAACGGTTGTGTGGTGTTGGGCTGCTGACCAGGCTCAAACCATGGCATCATTTTGGATGAGAACCCCTTTCATCTGTAACTGTCTCCTAATTGACTATTAACACTTGGCTTCCAGAAATGTCAGCTCCCTATGGATAAATATATCCACATAACAGTAATTTTTTTTTTTTTTTTCATTCTTAGCAAAAAACAGTAGTTCATAGTCTCCACTTTCCTGTTTCCAGATTTAAATATAACCACCAGTTGTTTATCAGTAACATTGACTCACTGAGAAATAATAAAGAATTTACATTTACTTCCCAAGGACTAATGGAAGATGCTGACCATAACAGCCCACAGTCACTTCCTCATGTATTCTCCTACTTCAGTGGAAGCATTTTTCCTATGGGCTGCTCATCTTTCCCATCTCTCTAATATCTTTTGTTGAAAAATCTATCATCAAGTGTGACTATTATTTTAATCAGAAGTATCTTGTTGATCAGTCAGACATTATCTGTTTTTCCCTCATCCTCTTGTTTCAGTGCTTCTAAAAGTTAGCCTGTTCATTATGACTATTTGACAGCTGTTTCCTCACTAGGAAATTCTAATATTGCTTAGCATTCATGGGACACAAGTTTGACTACCTATTTGCTGTTCAACCTATACATTTCTGACAACATTTCTCATTTGTGTGACAAATGCATCACTGCACAATGTAAGCAATGTTTGTCACAGTAGCTAAATCTACCTTCACCTTGTTTCATAAGGAGAAATACGTACAGGAAGAACACGTCAGATGTTTAGCAGAAATGGCTTAGCATTTTCATATGCTCAGTGATACTGTGTTTGCTTATGTTATACAAGATGTACAGTCATGGTAGTGGACTAATTAGTAAAGCTAAGTCTGGAAAGGGAAAGGTAGAATACAGAAATCAGTAGACAATATAATTTCTGATACCTAAGGTAACTTTATAGCAAAACTGTATTTTGTCATGTAATTGTTGTGTCTGTGATATTTGGAGATAAACTATTTATTTCCAGAGTGTTTAAGTGTATATTTTACACTATATGCCGGTTTTAAAAAATTGAATAAGCTATCTATTTCCTAGCAAGCTTTGGAAGGGTAATCTCTCCATAGTTGCTGATAAGTAATGAAGAATATGAAATACTTGTTTTCTTGATAATGACTCCTTTATGAAACCTTTTCCCACATAGATACCCAATTATTCTCTCATTCCCATGCACCTGTTGTTTTTCAGTATATGGGACTCTGATAAAGATCTTGGTACTCTGAGGAGTGAGGTGGGTTTTTACAAAGACACATAAGGTGCTAGTTAAATGATCCTGAGTTTGCATATATGGAATGTACACTCCAACACTGATACCTGCAAGATTAGAATCACGTCAGGGAACTCACTGTAGTTATACAATAGGCAACTCCTTCTGATTGCATATTTGCTTAATAGCTATTAAATATTTCCAGAGAAATAGCTTTCTATAGCTTTCTTTTCCAATTGCATTTTCAAATATGGAGCTAGGACAATATATAGGAAGGCAAATAACAATTCAGTAAGTTTATCATATTATAAATTAATTTTTTACAGAGCAATTGAAAATATTCACTCATAAACCAAAGAGTTGTTGTTCTTCTACCATGAGTTTATTTTATCACTATGAGAAGAATACTGTGCCTGTTCTCTGAGTAAGATACATGTTTATTATTAAAATTGTACAAAAAGTGGGAATGACATATCTCTTTCAGAAGAAGTACTGATATATTTGAGCTAATTCTGCTGTCTCTTTTTGCTTGGACACAATAAGAAATTGATGGTGACTTTTATTTAAGGAAGTGGTAAACCTTCACACTTGTGGGAAAACCATTTTTAGAGACTATTTTTAAGTTCTCTGCCAGAAAAGAAGCTGATCAGAAACCTAAGAGCACACAGTTTGTCACGAAATATACAGAACTTCATTTGTGTTAAATTACAGCCTTACAGAAGCCAGTCAAAAGTTTGAAAAGTTATGGCATGCTGTTTGCTTGTAGGTTTAACTGATATAATGCTGTTTTGTTACAGAAGCTAGTCAGTGTCATCTAGATGAGCTGGGACCTGGGAACTTATTCTGTTGAGACTTATTTCTAAAGAAACTCCCTAGAAGTATAGGAACTGTAAATTCAATCTGAATTACTTTTCTTTGAGGTTCTTTTTCTGAAGATGATTAATGCCCTCTGTACTGGGCAAAAAGAATATAGTTTTCTACAACAGGTCATCCATGCTGAATTTTATGGTCATCTGGACCTGCTTATCTTACTTACGTGGGCTGCAGGACTTCTTTAGGTGGAGAAGCAGAAGTAGTTTTTGTCAATTCCAAAGAGGATGACTTCATGTCTTGTTCTTGTCCTGTGTAAAGTCAACAGAATTTGGGCATAAAGAAAAATATTATTTCTTAAATCTATGAACTCAAAGGACTATGAAAGCAGCACTTTTCCATGGAAACATTAAAATAATAATAAAAAAGATGTTTTATTTATTCATATTTTTTAATGGGAAAACCAATAGTTATTTATAATCCAGATCACCTCATGATGAACTTCAACACTCTTAATTATTAAATACACTTTCCAGATTACATAACACATAAATATACAGTATATAAAAAAATCTGAAAAATCTTCCCTTTACTACTGATGGAAAAGGGATTGGGATAATCTGTTTGAATTTGTACCAGTTAGTGTGTTGAAATCTCTAAAACTGTGAATTTGTAAAAGTTTATAATTGTTATTCTACTCAGGCCTACTTTCAGAAACTCTTCAAGAAAGCGACAAATTAATCTTTAAAGCCCTCACTCCTATAAAGAGCTGTCTGCCCAATATGTAGTGTTAGTAATTTATAAGCTTTAGTCATACATAAAGACATACAACATTAGTACAAAAACTTAGATAAATATTTACATGAAGTATTATTTTGATTTAGGAAACATTTAACGTGTGAGAGAGTTGCAGTAATATTCTTGAAAATACCATTTACACTTATCTGTTGTTCATAAAAAGTAAGTTCTAATGTTTCATGACATTATGTGACAATTCTACAGAACTTCACAATTACCTTCAGTTTGAACTGATAGAAGTAGTTTCATTATTTAATACTTAACGATAGTCCTGGATGAAAAAAATATAAAAATTTTAAAGAACTCATGAGTAACAGTTGTGGTGATACCAAAATTTAACTCTTATCTAGAACTTTACATTCAGAGATTTATTTTTTTTACCAAGGATGTGCAATTTAATTTTAATTTTTTAAAATACTAGGATCTCATATTTGTGTATTTATATATGTATTTTTGGGGTATAAAATGGATTTTTATAGATAAGGGATTTAAAGCACAAGAGAGTGAAATGTCTTCTCTTAGGTAGCAGCAAAGACAAAATAAAATTAATATCTTTTCAATAAAGGGACGTTAAGAAGACCAAGTTATGACAGAAAGCAAATGAGCATGTGAACTCACAGGAACTAGATACTCTATAGCAAATCTCACTCTGTATGAACTGAGAGTCCATGGGAAAAAAATGCAATGACTTTTTGTTTTTCTTTCAGTGAAAAAGGGATAGGCTACCTCACATTTACTAAAAGGAAAAAAATGCACACAATCTGAGAATATTTACATTCTGCCTTATCCTACAGTAATTTTCTTGCCTACTCTGGAGATTTATGTTAAATTAATTTTCTATTGATATGGCCATGTAAACTCCAAGAAAACAAGCTGTGTCTGCTTCCCCCTCTCTTGCATATGTATTTATAGAGGAATGCCTTTTTGTTTGTTTGTTTCTTTGTTTATTTTTACTTTTAACTTGACAAAGCTGTGTAAAAAATAATGTAGTTTGATTGCTCATACTTTTCATCCCTGTAATTAATAGGCAAGGATGAAAGGGTTTGAGATCAATGAAACAATATAATAAAATGTTTGTTTAAATTGTATACTTCTAGAAAGAGAAATAAAGATTTGGCAGGAATGAAAGCTTTTCCATCTAAATTATAACATATAATCTAAACTGGTTTTAAGCTTAAAAATAATGGAAATCACATAGAAAAACTGGAAGGAAAGATTTGCCAGACACAGGAAAAACACTGCCATGTACAGGAGGAACTTTTAGAAGAGCAGCTGCAGCTCAAAATTCTCCATCTGGACTATGGTGCAGAGGAAAAACTGATAAAATACCACAGTACTCAGGTATTGGGACAGTATATGAAATTGAAACTTAATATCTGAAGTAATATAAGTGAATGTTCTTAGATGATTTTTTCTACTGCATAAGGAAATATTATTTAAATAACATTCAAATAAATAAAAAATAAATAACACAAACATGAGAAATATCGCTGAAAATATTTAGTCAATATAAAAGAACATACCTTCTTTTTAAACTCTTGTGGGTAGGATTATTCTTGCCTAACTTCAGCTGTCTACAGTCTGGGTGGGAATATATGAGGGAGATGTCTAAGACCCCATTATGGTCATTGGAGACATAGTTGATTCAGTGAGTGGAAGCAAGGGCTGAATAAACACTGAGTCAATCAAGTATTGAAGTCTGTTTTCAGATGAACTGAAAATCTTTCCAGATGACTTTATGACCAAGCCTCCACTCAGTATAATGGAAGTGTAGGTATGCAGTCACACAACCATCTGAATGCAGATGTCCAAATTTAGACAAAAATGATCTAATCTGGTAAATTACCTTTTCCTAGCAATTCATTAAATGGTACACAATTCTTTTATTTATTTATCTATTTTTGTTACTAATAAGTGTACTAAATATTTCACAGGCTTAAATACTGGTCATTGCTCTGAACAATATCCAATATATAAAGACAAGGATTCAAAAGTGAATGATTTATGGCAGAGAGAAAAAAAGTTAAAATAACATATGATTTTCTCTGTGTTTGAGTCTTTTATCATTTATACTTAAGGCAATTAGTTCTTTTGGAGTTTGGATTTGTTTGTTGGTTGGTTTGGGGGGCTTTGTTTGTTTGGGGGGGTTTGAGTTTTTTTTTGTTTGTTTGTTTGTTTGTTTTAATAGAAAGAGAAGGATGAGAGATGGTGGGTAGATGAAAAAGTGGGAAAATCAGAAGAGTTAGCAGAAAGACTAATACTCTTTTCCCATCATACTGTTACCAAAGGACCAATGGAGATGGATTATCTCCTGTATTATTTCACTAAAGTAGTGTATTAATTTTGGAGTGTGACTGAGCCTTGAACAGAAAGAATATAATAAAGTGTATTCAGCTGAAATTTGTTGCCACCTGTGGGCTGTGTAGTAGCAAAGTGTTTCTATTTAAAACATTTAAACATTCAGGGCAGGAGGGGGAAGAAAAATATACTGGTTAAAGAAAACAAACAAGTTTTAATTTTTTAAGTTCTCTGGAAAGATTACTTGAAGAACTGCTACACAAAATGTGTGTTAAATTTTTCACTTAGTTTTATGATAAATGTTTTGCATTTGCAATATTTTTAATATATTATTAGGGTATTAAAAAAAAATCCAACAGTAAATTGCTAGTCTTTTGCTTGAATAAATAATTTTACTAAAGTGATTTGAGAGTATGAAAAAATGTATTGTAAAGATAAATATACAATGAAAATCAAATCAAGCAATTGAAATAGTTACTCACTATAAAGTTAGGATTATCAATGTATTATAACACAAATTATTTTATGAATATTGACTCTTCCCCCAGTAGAGGCAAATTGTTACTGAGATCAACTGGTTCCATTAAGTGTCCAAATCAGTCAGTTCCCAAGCTAAGTAATTTGGGAACATATACTGAAGGTTTCACCTTTCTGAAGACTATTTATTGTATTTACTTATGTAAAGAGTTCATTAGAAAGAATTTTACATTGAAATATGGTAACTTTTTAGCCTCCTTTAATGTAGTCATGAAAGTCTTTAAGTACCAGCCATAAAACTGCTTAATACTGCTGATATTAATGGTTTCATATGTGATAAAGTCAGAAGAAACACTGTAATCGAGACTTGTATGTGGCACAATGGAGGCCATAACTCCTATGAATTAAGCACTACCTCACGTCTAAGTAAATGTGATTGAAATGGAGAGTATTAAAACAGACCATACATTTTTTTTTAATACATTCTTGACTTTAAATGGTGTTACAGAATTCATGACAATCCTTCATAGATTGTTTCAATAAATTTAGCCTTTGAAAACATACATTATGTTGATTCTGTATCATTTTAGCCTCTTATTCAGAAAGTCATATAAAGCATAAAATAGAACAAAAATGTTCTATTTTATCATCTTTATCAACAGTACTTTAAATCTCATAAAAATATACAGCAGTACAAGATGTGTTTACAGTACATCCACAGTAATTTGTATCAATTATATTAATGTACATTTGTTCTTTGTAACTACAGTTAATGTAAAATAGTGTGGATTTATGATATCAGCTCTTCTGATAGTATGACTGCAATAGATGGGTAACTGCCAGGGTCAAATTGTTTGTATCATATTGTTAGAACTTAAAAAATATTAGCAGAGTATTAGTAGAGAATTAGAGTATTAGTTTCTAATTTTAAAAAACCTTTCAACTTTTACAAGACCACACAACCTAAAAATGTTCTAGAAAATTTTTCTAATATTGTTTCAGAAATTCTTAGGTATGCTTTACCTAAGCAAGTTAAAATATATCTATACATCTGTGATTGCAGTCACCTTAATCCACCTGTCCTGGTTGGGGCTGGACTAGAGTTCCCGTTGGTCTGGCAGCAGGAGGAGCTGCAGCACCCTGAGACCCCAGGGGCTCCCCAGGTCCCAGTGCCCTCACCTGTGTGCGGGGGCGGGGGGAGCACAGCTGGAGGGCTGGGCCCCGATTGGCCGATATGCCGTGTCACGTGACATTGTGATCACCATATAAAGGCAGGAGTGGGCCAGGAGGGGCTCTCACTTCTAGGAGTGTGGCTGTGGGGTCTTTGTGTTGGGGATCACCAGCTGGGAGCAGGTGGGTGTCGGGTGGTGAGCAGCTGTATTGTACATTGTCTGCTGATGCTGCTGTCAGCGTGTTGTTCTGTCACTGTTGTTAAACTGTTTTTATATCAACCCACGAGTCTCCCTTTGCCCCTCCGTTTCCCTCCCCATTCCCAAGTGGGGGGAGGGTGGGTGAGCGGCTGTGGGGCGTTTAGTTGCTGAGCAGGCTCAAATGATGACAAAAATTTTTCTAATATTGTTTCAGAAATTCTTAGGTATGCTTTACCTAGTCAAGTTAAAATATATCTATACATCTGTGATTACAATCACCGTTATCCTAAGCCAAGATGCTGTGTATCCCATTGTAACTTTTGATTTCTTTATTTTTTTTTTTTTGGATGATCTATATAACGCTATAGAACGAATTACAGAAAACAATATTTTTATATTCAAACGCTTTGAATTAATTGCATCCCATTCCTTCATTTTTATGAGATTTCTTCCCTTAAGATACTTTCTCTGAATGTATGCACATTTGCATTTTTTTCAAGATTCCTTTTGCAAGAAGAATCATTAACTTTTAGTTTTGTAATTAATTCTGACTCATGTGTCTTAAATTGATATCTAAAATAGAATGTATCAGCATTTTTAAAATTCATTTTAAAATTAGTATTATTTATCTGTGGGAGTACTATTTATAAATTTTTGAGTTAAGGAATACTGTTGTAAGCACAGTTTAACAGCTCTGATACACCAATTTTCTCTGTTGTCTGAGGAAAACTCAGATTTTCTCCTCTGGGTCTATTTTTCAAAACCAGGTTTTGAAAATCTTCATGAAATTAATTTTAGAAGTTTAAAAGTCTGCTAACCTTAAATGGCCTAACTGATCTTTGTTCAGATGTTGTTTATCATGTTTTTGAGAATATTGTCCCTGATTTAGAAGTCAGCAGCATATCAAATGTTTCTAATTAGATCAAATTGCTCAAACAACTAGTTTGTTTCTTTGTTTCTGACAGCAATGATTAACCGGCATAGTGACTATTACAACAGAATTTCATAGTGTTTGTATTCCATCTTAACTTAAACGTAATTTTCATCAGTAGTGTTACCTATAAACCTCTTTGTTACTTTAAGAAATATTAATGAGTAACTTCTTAAGATATTAAATTGTATAGACTAGATCTGTCTAACATAGAGGATATCTGTCTGATGATCCTTTTGATTTTGTTTCCCTTCAACAAATAGCTGCTGTTGAAAGTGAAAAAATGCTTTCCTTTTCTAATTGAATTTCTCTTAATTTCTCCCACTGTCATAGTTTTACAAGTGAGCAATTTCGCATTCTATTACAACATAGGTTGAGGCAGATATATAGAAGATGCAGAGAATGGCATACTCCATTTCCTTGTGGCATATATTAAATTTTTAAGAGCATGTTTACCTGGGATCCTGCTGGATTTAGTCAAACTTTAGCTGACAGATAAGTAATCATTGTCAAAACATTTTTTTTGCTGTTCTGAATTTCAACCTCTCTTTATTCAGACTTCAGGACTTTTGCTTTTTTGCATATAGGAGTGTTTGTTGTTAGCAACCAATATAGAAAAAAAAATGAGAAAAGTAAATGAGATAAGTTAAATAAAGAGCTAAATTTTCAGAGTGAAAAAACAGGACATTGATTTACATATTGTTTTAATACAAAATAAGACAATACCTAATAAAAATTTCACTTATTTGCTTGTTGCTATTTACTGTTACTGTTGCTCTATGAATAGCTATTATATTGTAGTCTTTTTGTTGTTACAAGACCCATTTTTTTAAACATATTCTAACTACTCTAGCTTTTTCAAGAATAGCTTCATCTTTTAAAAAGATAGCATACCTTAATTTTACCAGTAAACTAACTGTTGGTTGAAATGCATTCAAATAGAGGTGACATTAATACCTGTACAAAGTGGAACTAAGGACATATTGTCCACATTTGCTTCATTGCACCCCTAATACTCTTAAAAAATAGACTAATAAAGATACTTCTGAGTGTCAAAAATAAAAATATAGGAATTCAAAAAAATCAGTCCAAAGAGTCTGAGAGTCATGTCTATGAAGACTTTTTCTTTCATTTCTCTTTATTATTCTTTAATCGGGACTATTGCTGGGAAGTCATGAGAGACCATTCTCCAAAATGCATGTCAGTGAATAATTTATTCCTAATTTGGTATAATGTCAGGAGACATTCAAGGCACCCACATGTTATATACTACTTAATAGCAACCTGAATGAGGGTTTTAAGTATTTGTGTGTGTGTGCTACTGCTCTACCATATCTGCTTATTTAACAATTTAGTTTCCATGTCTAAAATACTTTAGAAATTATTTTATTTTATTTTTCTCTTTGTTCCTCAATAATCCTTTTATTTTCCAGGTTAATTTAAGGAAATCTGTAGAGACCTACATGGAAATTCCTTCCTTCAAAATGAAAATTTCTAGAATGATAGACATTATATACTTATACAGTCACCTGACTGTACTGTATCCACTCTATAACAATTTATGTTTATGTAAATTGGGATGTAGAATAGTTGATGTCTTTTATGATATATCACTTCATGACTTTAATCTTCTAGGTCAAATATAATTGAAGAAATATCTTAGATTTATTAAATTGACTATACGCCATGCAAGGTAACTACACAATGAAGCAGTGTTAATTTAGAGACAATATTATGACATGAGAGGAATTCTAGTTGGCTCATATGTGAGAAGTCATGTTAGGGCTAGAGAAATTACTTCAAAATAAGTAACAGCTTACATCTTACAAAATTTAGGAGGGAAACCATGTAAGATCTTCCCTCTTTTTATGCTGTCTGTGTGCAGACATAATTTCTGTTACAATTTACTTAGATGTTTAGTAAAGATCACATTCTGGTAAGGTTCTTTACCCAACTGCTCCTGGAGCAGTTCCACACCATTGTGAAAATTAAAGAATTGAAACATACAATTTCTATTTCACTTTTTATTGCTTATATGATATATATATATATGGATAGCAGCCAGTTAATATTTGATAGAAGGGAAAAAACACTACATGTTCAAATATATTATCCATATAGCTGATATTTAATTTCCTTTATTTGAAGATATTTCCCAATAAAATATGCAGTGAGTTTGACAAAGTTTTTTTCATTTTGTGCCTTTATTGTTTGGGGGGAATACTTCATCATACTTGCAGATGGGGAAAAATAGAGGATGAGAAAATATTCTACACTGAAAATTATTGTGATTTCTCGCAATGTTTGGTGATGGAGAGAGAAGCCAAAGTTTGTCTAGTTCAGTGCATTCAGGCTAGATTTAGAAAAAAGTCTTTAAAAAGAGAAATCAAAATAATAATGTGTATCTATATATACAATGTTAATGTACCTGTGCTGCAGAAGAAAAAAAAAATGGTTTATTAGTCCTCACATTTGATATCCAAGATATGTTGAAATTACTAGAATATGTGATTTAATTAGCAGGAGAGAAGGAAATGTCACATAGTGATATTCAAGCACCTTTAGTTATTCATAAGAAACTGTACATTTAAGATAGGAGGTCATAAATTACAGGCTACGACCTCACATGTATATTAGTGTGGAGAATATGTTTACTCATCAAACAACGAGTAAACGGACCTCTTACAGGAAGATCAAATAATAGCTACTAAGATTTGCTTCATGAAATCATTCAATTTTTTTCTTCAAAGGTTTTTGTTCAAAGGTTGAGTTTTATGAAAAAATATTTACAAGCCTGTAAGGGGCCATTATTAAATATATAAAACTAAAAATCTTGAATTCCTTCAGAAAGGAATATTCAGAATATAGAAGGGCATAAGTTTATGGGAAGGTAACCGAAGTATATGTTAACAAGGTAATACTTTGTTTTATCATACAGCACTGTATAATCTTTTCCATAAAAAAAATTGCACATAGTTACAAATAAAAATATTTTTAAAAACTTAAATATCACTACTGACTGTGTATTGTAATATAAATAACAATTAGGAAAAGGCAAGAAAATATATAAGTTGTCATATTACTGTGGTGTCTTTATAAATGTTTGATGATGGGGCAGTAGAAGATATTTAGTAAAATAAAAAGTTCTGGTTTCTTTGGTTGAAAATCCATTTTCATTGAATGCCCAGAAATTCAATTGCTTTTTTTTGTCAACAATTTCTATGTTTACTTCTCTCCTTATTCATGTTATTTTCTAATATTTCTCTTTGTTTAAACTTGTTGTTTTAACTTGAGAGGTGTTTTGTTATTTGCTTAGTTTTAGATTTCCAGTGGTTCCAGATTTCCCAGTTCCAACTCCCTCTCATCATTCTGCTTAAAGTGTCAATCGGAAATTGCTCTAAGAGGTCAAAGCATGTGTTCTACCAGGACAGAGCATCATGAAGAGGTGTTAAGAAGTTTAGGTGGTTGTTCCCATTCTGAATATGTTATGTATAACTTGATTGTCCTTGTAGTTATCCACATCAAATGACAGTGCAAAAGTAGAGATAGAAAAGGACCTTTCTTTTTACTCAACCATTTACAATTCTGCCTAACAAGTTTAGCGGGCAAAAATCATGCTTTTAAATAAATTCAAAATTTTATGGTGAGTATGTCTGAAGGCCGTAAGATTTCTTCACTTGCACAAATTGTTGTTTTTCTGGAATCATTGGTCAAGGACAAGGCCTTCTCGCTGCTTCTGAATCAGTATGAACAAAAGCTATTTTATGTTTCTCAAGAGATTCATAATGATAGCTATACTATATTATGTTCTACACTGTACCAATAGTTTCGCTACAGATTTGCAGTGAACAATTGTCCTTTCTTTCAACACTTTTAATCAGTTTAATTTATCGATTCTGTTTTCTGTGCTGTAATTCCTTCCATATAGTTGTTTCTTTCCAAATCTTTCTTTCATTAATTTTTTCCTGACCTTCCTTACTTTAGCAGGTCTGCTGTAGATGTGCACTGCACTGTGTATTTGACAACTTATCTGAAGATATGTCAGTATTAAAGTGTAGTATAGAGAAACTTGAATTGCATTTTAACTAGATTACTCCATTGCTAACTGCAGGCTATTACAGAGTGTTTTCAGTTCAGTAGCAACTGTAAATCATACCCCTCTCCCCCCAAAAATAGCACCAAAAAAGTTAGGGGAAAGATCTTGCATTGTACTTTGTATTTCAACAGTTATCCTGTGACTGGAACCCAAACAATTTGATTTAAAACTTAACAAATTACCTTTTGATTTTGCACTAGAGACATTCTTTTACCTGTAATGTTGATGAACATAAAAATTAATGTTATGAATTCTCTGATACTGCTTCGAGAAAGTTTGCTCTTTAAGCTGATGTCTCACATCTGTGCAAAGAAAATAGTTTAACCACCTGCAACATCTCTGTAAGTAAGGGAAGAGATGTCTAGTTGCTTGTAGATGTCAGAATTTCTGCACATTAACATAGCCTTTGTTCTTCTCTCCTCAAGCTCAGCTTCGCACATATAAATTTTATCTCATCTTCTTTACTTAGCACAAGAATGCTCAGCCATAGACTTCTGTGTGACAATGAATCAGCTAGCTGTATACTTCATTCCCATACAGAAATAAGGGCACTGGGGACCACATGACACAATAAGAATTTCTAGAGGCCTTCCAAGTGTCACTATTGATAAGTTTCTACATAGCTTTTGGACTCCACATTTAAAATGAGTGGAAAAAGTTTGCTACTGATATTGGCTCTTCCACATTAGAGGAAAGCACTATGTATGTTTGGCATAATTCTAATAACAGAAAAGATTATTTTATTTCTGTTATTGGAAATTTTGTTTCCACTCTTTCATTTCTGTGACAGTTATTGTGTATATTTTATGTTTATCTTTAATTACTTCCAAAGGAAAGAGGTGAGCTATTCATTCTGTTTCAGGTTTTGATATTTGAGTATTCAAGAAAACAAGAAACTATGAGCAGCATAATTTACTTTATTCCTATTTACAAAATCACAGCTTCTTTTGTCAAAATTTATTTTATTACTTTTCCCTGTGATTAAGTGTTTATTATTAAAGAGAAGCTGTTTAAAATTGCTAAATCTAATTACAGAAACATTTGGCAAATATGCTTTAAGCATCAAATAACTTTCCAGTAACATTCTGATATTTTTATATTTGTTATTCTTTTATTTTTAAAGAGTTTGTATGCTGAATTTTTATTTCTTTTATTATCTTGAAGCATATTTATTGTTACAAATAATCTAAACAGTGATAAAATCAACTTAATTTAGATATGGGCTATTATCTGGTCTGTTCAAAAATGCCTGATGACTGGCTTGACTCATTTATTATTCTTTCCATCAAAACATGAATGAAAACTCCAAAAGACATCTTCAGTTGTACTACAGATCTTTGGCTGGCATTTGAGAGAGATTCCATTTTGCCAGAGAGGAAAGTATAAGCCCATGTTGTAAAATAGTCTAAATGATTATTCCTTTAATATTTTCCATGCAGTGCTCAAAAAACTTGTGGTGGTGTTATTCTGAAGTACAAGCTCTCCATTAAGCTGTGGGCCTAGAAATAGGGGACAGAATTGCCATGGTTTTGTATTATAGAAGGAAGCACTTGATAGAAAATAATGAAACCTCAATTTGTTTGGAAAGCTCAGTTTTTGTCTTGTCTTACCTGCTTTGGCATTAAAGTATAAAAGAGTACTTATTCTGTCATCACAAGACTGAGATTTTATAGTTGTAAATCCATATGATTCTAGAAGTGATTCTAGAGTTTTATGCTCTTCTATATAGAGATAATTCTAAGATGGTTGTCACAGTGTCAGCTGCTTCAAATGTTCTGCAGTCTTTCCAGAGTCACCGAGATGTGCATTAAAATTAAATGGTACAAAAAAATATTTTTGAAAGACTACAAAACTTAAGACAAACATGACAATACTACTTCATATAGTGTAAATAAAGTCCCAAAATTCATAGTGAAAGTTTACTGAAAACTCCTCTGTGTATCCTTTTATATGAACATGCAATGTCCACCCACTTTTCAGCATGGTCAGCAAGACCATGGTATTGTTAAAGACTGCTTTGTCCTCCATATTTAAAGCAATTATATATTAACAGTAAAAATGAAACATCTTAGTACTATATATATATATATATATATATACACACCTATTTATATAGTTCTAGTTCTACCATTTCTATCTGATAGTTAGATAGAAGGTCTTAAAGTCATTAAGACAGTAAGACCTGATCAGGTTGTCCCACTACCCTGCCCAAATACAGTAGTATGCTTCCTTCTTCCTGTAGTCTCTGGTTCTTTTCTGGTTTCTATTACCAGTCAAAACTGTCTAGAGCTGGCAACTTGGTGTAGTATTATCTTTAGGTTTATTCTTGATCTAGTCTTATAATTTTATTTTTGAACAAAACAGAAATGATTTGAAAGATGGAGGCAGTGAAAAATTTGCCTTTTTCCACATATCTGCAAGTATAATGAAAACAGTAATGATTTGAAAGATGGAGGCAGTGAAAAATTTGCCTTTTTCCACATATCTGCAAGTATAATGAAATAAGACTTTGAACTAAGTCTGGCTGGAATGGAGTTAGTTTCCTTCATAGTGGCCCATGTCATGTTCTGCTTTACATTTGTGGTTAAGTGTTGATAACACACCAGTTCTTTATCTATTGCTGACCAGTGCTTTTGTAGCATCAAGGCTTTCCCTCTGCACCTCATTCCCCATCAAAATAAGTAGGTTAGGGGTGAACAAGAGGTTGGGAAGGGACATAGTTGAGACAGCTGACCCAAACTGACCAAAGGGATATTCCATACTGTATGCTATCGTGCTCAGTGATAAAAAGCTCAGGAAAGGAGTAGGAAGAGGGAATTTTGTGGCTGTGGTCTTTGCCTTCCCAAGTAACTGTTATGCATGCTAAGGCCCTGCTTCCCAGGAGGTAGCTAGATATCTGCTTATTGATGGGAAGCACTGAAAGAATTCCTTTTTCTGCTCTGTTTTCTTGCACATCTTTTGCTTTCCTGATTATACTGTCATTATTTTGATCCACAAGCCTTCTTGATTTCCTTCTATTTTGTCCCCATCTTACAGAAGATGACACTGAGTAAGAGGCAAGGGTGGGTGCTGGCAGGGATCAACCCACCACAGACTTTAAATGGGCAGACAGCAAGATTGCATATATGTAAATACACACACACACACATATATACATATATATGTGTAAATGGACTGGTGTTGAGTTCTGTTTATTAAATACAGTTTTTGCAATGGGTTGCAATTGGTATAGCATGAAGCAAATCATATCACAAATTAAAATGCATAGAATTGAAAACACATTCTTTCCATCTGGAAAAAAACAATAAAAATATTTACAGACCTCACTTCTCTGCATGAAAAATCCATGACCTGAAAATGGCACTTGTTCACACTGCAGTTATGAGGCTTATATCAACATCTTTTAAGTACCTAAAGAATATCCCACATCTTTTGCAAATAGAAATCCAATGGAAGTTTCCTATGGGGGATATCTTAAAACCAGAGGTAGGAGATTAACAAATTAAATAAATCAGAAAAGACTCAGAAGGCTAGACCACATACTTTCTAATTATCAGTAAAACTTTGAAAGCACATGTATATCTTAAAATATTTATGCACATATACATGAATTTACTATACTACCAGAAATGTTTCTATTACATTTGTTCTTTGGGTTAATAAAATGGAAATTCGGAGGAGAGGTGAAACTCGTATGACATATCTGTCAAAATATTCATTACAAACAAAACTCTTCACACTTTTTAACAGTAGATGTTATTTTATGCACATGTTTTGATGTCAGCATGATTATCTCTTTGTCATTCCTAGTTTAAGTATTCTTCTTGTTTAATTTGACAGCAATCATTCTACTTCTCTAACTTTTTAAATGTGTATTTCTTCAGAAAAGCTAGCACTCTGTCAAGCATATTTTTACTCTAGTAAGTAAATCATCACTGACCTTTTCTAGACTGTCTGCAATGTCCCTTACTTAACTGTGCAATTTATCTATCATCATTTATTTCATTGTAACATTTAAGTACTGTATAATAATTAAAGTGCAGTTCATGTTATAAATGTAATTTTTCTTCCACATGTTTATTCCTGATGTATACTTTTTCTATTTCCACTCCCCCCACCCCCAATCTATTCTCTTCACTGTTTTTTTTGGAATTAAGAAGTCATTAATGAAGTAGGTGAGAGAAATAAATATGAAAATTATTAAGTTCGATCTGAATAAAATCCATAAAATGTCCCCTGTGTATGAGTTGATTAACTGAAAAGCTATCACATAAAAAAGCTCTTTTATTTTCCAAGTATTTTGGTTTGAACATTATATCATAAAGTTGTAATGTACTGGAAAATACATAGTTGGACTGGAAAATGTCTACACAGCTAGATGCGTTGTAGACACCATATTAGAACTTTGAATTTAATTAATTCAGGGTACAAAACCAGTAATGGACAAATGTAATACCATGTATTGAAAAGAAAACACAGGCAAACGCTTTTTGAGCTCAGCCAAACACATTTTTGAGGTTTGTTTGACAAAATGGTTCAGCACATCTTAAAAACAGTATGAGAGGAGTTCTGAAATGGCACCTGCCTACTTATCCATTTGTAATATTGACAGAACATAGATTTGTAGTATGCAGAGTTGACAATTTTCAACCGGATGTTGAAGCACTGATCTACATGACAGGAATTGTGATCATTAGTTGCCATGCTTGAAAAGGATGTGGACAGATTCAATGTGGTTAGATGCAATCAGTCCTGAAATTAATGCATAAATGGAAGAGACACTTTTTCATTACTGCCTACTTTGGGTGAAACAGTGGGTGCAGCACTGTCAGAGTTCAGACTGATAGATATTGATACAAATCATTTTTATATGATCTACCTATTTATTAGAATTGCTTTTCTGCTCTCTATATGGAAGTCCATGATGCATTACATTCTGAACTTCCCAATGTTCAGATTGCTGTTCTCAATGCAAGAAATAATGAAATGGATTAATTAATTTTTCTTAAAATATTCTGATTTATTTTAGGATATAACCTCTTCAATGATTTTATATACCCTTTTGTTACCTAGTTCATTTATTTTATTGTAGAAATAAACACATTATACATATTCTTAAGGCAAAAAAAAAACAATAACTATTTTAAAAGTATGCAAGTACACAAACAGAAACAGGGAAAAGGATTGGAGAAGATGCAAAGTCCAAAGGTGTCTTCAGGATTAGCAAGACTCAAGATTCTAAATGTCATGACAAATACAGAGGAATTATGATTACAAGCAACTGTTTCTTGAATAAACATTTATAAAACAGAAACATTTTTGGTGTAGTTTTATATTTTCTTTAAAAATTATGTTTTGCAAAACAAGATTCTCTAAATTTGAGCCCAGAAGTGCAAAATTTAATCAAATAATAATCCATTCGTACTTCAAATTTTGCATTTGTGAGGGATTCTCCTTTACATATTTAGCTTTTGAATTCAACAGATAAAATTGGGAAAACATGAGTACTGAAAGAAACTACTGTGAATTCTCTGGACACAGAGACATTAAGAGGAAATTAACACTACTACAGTGATATAAAAAATCTGATTAATAATGATTTATTAGTCTAGGGCTGTAGTGTTACTTCTGGGCTTCAGGCCAGTATCTCTTCAGAGAGTTATACATGTGGAGGAAAATAAGAAAATATATCCTTCACTGTTAGTTTTAAAAACAAATCAAACTATTTTGAAGGTAAATATAGGATTAAAACACTAAAAATAGCAGCAGGAGGACAAAACATTGGTAAAATATGTAAACACAAATGTATCATTAATCTAAACCTGAGAACATCATACCTCTTTGGTATTTTCAGCTGAGTTTGAGTGCTTATGCACATAAGAACTTTGCCATCACCTCTACAACATACTTTATTTTTGAGAGTGAGAATTATACACGATCTTCTTCTGATTTCTTCCTATGTCTTATTTCAGACATATAATATTTGGGTCATTACCCCTTATCTCTCTTGTTTCTCTAATAAATGCTTCTGTCATCATGTCATTTAAATCTGTATGGACTTCTCTTTTTATCTTTTTTGTTGTTTGCTTAGAGTGTGTTGTGTGACATATAAAATGTTCTCTGTATTAACTTCATGAAATAAATACCTGCTTATACATGCTTTTTCAAAATAATAATTGTAACTGTTAAGGTTTTTGTCTGCAGTATGCTTTAAACTAATTATATTTGATGATCTGCTGTTTTCCCAGTGTATGGCGATTCTCTGTTCACTATTGGAATCCACAAGATATGTATTTTCTGTACAGCTTGAAGTAAACAACCAGAGTTCATATATTCATGTGCCATGGCACAATGGTGAATAGTGATATCAGCTCAGATTCCCACAGACAATACAGATTTGTTGATGAAGTGGAGTGCCTGAGCTAATGAGGCTTAGTTCTCCACCGGTGTAGTTAGATGAAGGACTGTAAAGATACAGTTGTTCTGCTTCTAAATCTGACTTACTCAACACTAGCTTGATTATCTATAATAATGTTCTACATTATTTAAGGACTTACATTAAAACTTATAAAAGTCTACACTGAAGAATATTTCTTGGGCAGGTAATTATAGGCTGTGTAGCACCAGATAGCCTCTATGTTGTATGTGTAACAATCATGGGGAAAGTACTTTTCATGATCTACTTTACCTCTGATAGTCTCCTATTTCATGCATAAATGGAAAAGATCGTCATCAGTTGTTAATGTTGTGCTGTTCTTCTCTACCATATCATACACTGGGCAGCCTCAGAAGTAGAAGAAATACAGTGTCAGAAGGATGACTAGACCAATAAAATGAAGATCCTTTACTTCAGCCATGTATACTCTTATTACTGACCAGGGAATAAAAGTCCCTTACTAGGCTGATTAAGAATACCATTCACATTTGATGGGAATAGTATATTACAGTGATGAGGACAGTTTAAGAATATTTTCTTTCTATATAGTATGTCTTTATTTTATGACTTATTCCAGGAAAGTTGTTATTTGCTTGATACTGTGTTAATGTGTAAAGAGAAACCAAAGAGCCATATTCTAGACTGAGTTGAAACAATATAAGTAAAGTCAAAAATGAAAGACAATAATGACACTGATCCAGGAAACATGAGTTCTGGTAGTCTATTTGAAAGAAACATTGGTTTTGCCTTTGAACATTGTCCAAAGCTGCAATAGCAAGAGGTCATATTTCTCCAATATTCAGTTTCACAGAGAACAACGTTAATGTTCCTTGCTATCCTAAGACACAATGAGACCTACTCCACATGACATTATTTTTATCAAGACCAGCACTGAGCAACTTCCTGAGCTGAAAATTATTTTGGCATGATTTAAAACAAACTGCTCATTAACAGCTTTCTTTAGAGGGAGAATATGGATGACAGCATTGAACGTGTTCAGATTTCCCAATAAGGCAGCCTTCCAGGCTTCAAGACTTGCAGATCTGTTTAGAACAGTATTACTTCTCTCAAAAGAGATCTGCCTTTCTATGTAAGGTATGTAAGATCCATCCAGGGTTGAAGGAGGAAGTATTCATCAGAACTTGAGAACCGAAAAATTAAATAAGGACTGATGACAGATCTAGGAGGTTCCAAATATCATGGGGATGCATGGGGAAATTATGTCTACCATCCATACTATATGTGCAGAAACTGTTAAAATAACATTAAAACTTTGTGAACTCCTCTTCTCTCCCTGCTTGTCCCTAAAACTTTTATAAGATTTCTTTTGTTGACTTTTCTTTGATAAGTATACCCATCTACCTTGCTTTGTCTTCTTCAACAGACACTCCAGTGCACTCCATTCTGCAAAGTGTCATAGAATCAAAAAACAATTTAGATTGAATAGGACCTCTGGAAGTCATGTAGTCCAACACCCTGCTCAAAGAGGTTCAAGGAGAGTAGGTTACTAAAGGCTGCATCCAGGAAAGTTTTGAATAAATATCTCAAAGGGTATCTCCAAGGAAAACGGGCAACCCGTTCCTGTAACTGATCAAATCTGTGATAAAGAAAAGAATTCCTTAAATCCATTCCAAATTTCCCATGATACAACTGTATCTGTTTTCTACTGTCCTATCACTGTGCATCCTAAAGAATTTTTTTGCTCCATCTTGTTCATATTCTCCAACAAGGAAAGAGTATCCTGATTAACCTCTGATAAGCCTTATGCTACTAAGATCGAAAAATGCCAGTTCTCTCAGTTTATCATCTTCTGTCATGTACCTCTGTCCTGGGTTGAGTGAGTGGTGGAGTTTTTTTTGGTGGCAGGTGAGGGGGCTACAGGGGTGGCCCACTGTGAGAAGCTTCTTGAAGCTCCCCCAGCTCCAAGTCAGCTCCATCTCTGCACCAAAACTGAGCCAATCAGCTGTGCCTCTGGAATAACATATTTAAGAAGGGACCGGGGTGACTTGTGAGGAGGAGTTGCAGCAGCTGCGTGAACACCGAGGTCAGTGGAGGAACAGAGGAACAAAGGAGGGGGGAGGTGTTCCAGAGCAGATACTCCCGTCTCCTGTGGTAAGACAACATGGCAGCCCCCCCCTGCCACCCATGAAGATCTGCGGTGGAGCAGACATTGATTTATGGCCTGTGTTTTTCACTTGGTTGATCAAGGTGCTGTGCCCAAAGAAGGCCGGGGTCTCGTGGGAAAAGGTAGCCCCACTGATGTAATTCAGTGCTGGGAGGATTGCAGCATGCGGGGGAGTCCCACGCCTGAGCAGCTCAGGAAGGGCTGCAGCCGTGGGAAGGAATCCAGTCGGAGGAAGTTAGTGACCCATGATGGAGCAGTGTGGGGAACGCTGCGGCGCATGGGAGGAACTGATATTGGAGAAAATTTGTGGAGGACTGTCTCCTGTGAGAGAGGGACCATGATGGAGCAGGAGGAACAAGTTCTGGACACTCCCCTCACCGAAGATGAAGGAAAGTGGCAGTGCTGACTGCACCCCCCGTTCCCTGCCCCAGCACCGCTGGGGGAGGAGGTAGAGATATCGGGAGCAGAACTGAGCCCGGAAAGAAGGGAGGGGTGGGGGGAAGGTGTTCTCAAGATGTGACAATGTTTCTCACTGTCCATAATAAATGTATGATCTTTCGTTTCTTCCTCTAATGACTCTACCTTTTGCTCATGCCCATAAAGGGTGATTTTTTTCCACCTTCCCAGTCCTATCTCGAACTCCAAGCCTGGCTCTCTGTCCTTTCTTATTGCCAGAAGAGAAGGGAGAGAGAGTGGCTGGGTGGTGATTGGCTGCCGAACAGGCTCAAACCACAACAACATCTGATTATCTTGGTGGCCTTACACTAGTCTTCCTCTGGTATGTCAATGTCTTTCTTTTACTGGAGAGCTCATTACTGGACACAACACTCTAGATTTGGTTCCACAAGTATTGAAAGAAGGGGAAAAGGTGGTGGTGGTGGTGGTGAAAGTGCTACCCTTTATCTTCTGGCAGCACTCTTGTTAATCCAGCTAAGCATGTTGTTGGTCTTCTTTGCTGCAAGGGCACACTTCTGATTCACATTTAACTTGTTGTCACTAGGACCCTTAAGGTCTCTTCTGCAGAGTTGTTTTTTATCCTGTGCTATATTACTTCTGCCCAGGTTCAGGACTTTACACTTACTTTTGCTTAACTTCATGAGGTTCCTGTCAGCCCATTTATCCAGGCTGTCAAGGTCCTCCTGAACAGCAGCCTTACTCTCCAGCAGAGCAATTAGTACAGAATCTGTAATAAGAGGTTCAAATGTAGAGAAAGGTTTTTTCTATAGTCCATACGTAATAGCTTCTCTGTTCATTTTACAGAGGTCTGGTACTATTTGTTCATTTCCATCACCCCCCTCCACCCTAAAAGGTGATCAATAAACAGAGATATTTATGTCTCTTCTGACTTGAGATGGGTTCTTTAAACAGAGGATTTGTTGGTGTAGCACAGCTGCATGGTCTTGGCTCAGTTTTACTGAAGAAATATTGTTGGTGTAACACAAGAAAGTAGACAAGTTAAAACTATGTAAGGTAAAAAAGGTGAAAAAAATTATACCAGAGTAATTGTTGAGACATCAGTCATTAACAGCTCAAGCACTGAAGAAGAAAAATACTCACCTGAAAAAGTATAAAGCATTCAAAATCTCCTCAAATAACTGGATTATGGTGACTACTGTATTCCTACCAGCAATGGAGGTTGACCTTTTCCCATCTGGAAGATGACTGCCTGATCTCAGAGATTTGTTGGTTGTCTGACTGAGCTTTGTGAGCAAATTATTGGTCTAAAAGGTATTAGTTCCAGACATTTGTTCTTTGACCATTAGCCAATAAACAATTGTATTGTACGTTAAGTTGTGTTTATCTTGTTCACAGAGACACTGTCTGCTGAAGAATATCCAAGAAAAGAGTCCCAGAGAGGAAGGATTACAGAATCAGCATTACAAGATTGTTGCAGACCACATAAATGTTCAGTCTGAAGATCTTTATGTGCATTACAGAGATAGCAAATATGAGAACATATGCTGCATTACTGCCTATTCCTACACCAATGAGTATCCGTAAGCAAGTAGTTTCCATCTCCTTCTCAGCTTGTTTTCCTTTTCCTTAGCAAGAGTGTATGACAGTTGGAAACAGCAGCTGATGCCTTGCCAGTCACGTGTCAAGGACAGAATTCAGCTTTCACCTTCCTGGCAAATAAGGCGGCAGATAAAAGATATAAATCCACCTCCTGCAGCACTAAAACTTTTCATTTTTACTGGATGAAACTCAAATAAATAAACAATGGAAAAGGCTGTCATTCACGATTTTTGGTCTTCAACAAACTATTCTTAATCATCCTCAGTCTTCTGTTGCAAATAAGAACAAATTTGTGATCTTCCCTATTCCTCTTCTCTGGGGACACAGAGTAAGGAGAGAGTAGTCTTCCTGTCTCTAAGAAACTGTTTCCTCTACAAGCCAGAAGATTAAATTACTGTTCTCCTTCTGGTCCACTCCCTTTTACACTTAATACTTGGAAAAGCATAGAACTGATTTAAGCAGTGTAAGGAAATATTTGAGCCGCATTATTCATATAAATTATTTTATCTCTTGATTTATGTAATTTCTGTGCCTGAAGTGGATGATTTGTCTCACTGAGATCACTATAAGAAAAAAACCCAAACAATGTTAAAATTAAGCATTAATAATTCATACATTTTTTAGGCATTTGTTTCAGTTAAATAAAATAGAAATGTAGCCACATAAAAATCCATACAGTTTTAAGAAGATTAGATCAATAAAGTATGATCTCATGAAGGATTTTATTATTCTTCTTCCTTTCTATGCTAACTGACTTCAGAAAAACAGTTTCTGTACCTATTTTGTTTTGGAATACTGGAAAACTGTTAAATGAATTTATTGTAATATCATTCAAAACATTCTATTAGTTCAAATGAACTCTGTTAAGATTTAGTATTACAGATAATAATAAAAATGGTAAAAAATAAAAATAAACCTAAACATTCTCTTCAGATGATTTAAGCTTGATAAAATAACTCCATCAGCCTTCATAGTGCAATCAAATGTTCCAACTTCTTTTTCAAAATCTGCTGATTTCATAAAGAAATGTTTCTAGAACTTACAGCTGCAGAGTTGAATCTGGAGAAACTCATGTTTCAATATTCATTTGAACCTATAAAGACTTTGAAAAAGTAGTCATGAGGAAACCAGTACTAAAAGAAAGTGTTGTATATGTGCCAGCAGCATTTATTTTGCCATTCCACTAGGACAAATTTCATCTTTAAGCACAACATGGGAAAATGTCAATATAAAGCTAACAAGATACACCTAGATATGTCATCTTAATAAAACTCTTATATCAGTGCTTCTAAATAATCTATATGCAACCAGAATGAAAGATTAAAGTGTGTCTTCATCAAATTTAACTTAATTATGAAGTTTTCTGGAGCAAGAGAAGGAACAAGTATATAGTTAAATTCAACATATTCACATTCTCTAGTGATTAAAGCAAAATATAGTATGACAATTTGAAGTACCATATCTACACAACAATGTAGATTTTTACAACTGAAAATTAGAAAATGTACTTATCAAAAATAACCTTGCAATGGTATTACATTACATATTCCTGTTTTGATACTAAAAAAACCCTAAAAATTCCATATATGTAAATCCCATATTCTTCCAACTGTATCTATAATGAGGAAGGTGAAGAATGAACTGGGAAAACTACATACTGGTTTAAAAAAAAAGCCATCTGACTGAATTAAAACAGTCCTAGAATTGTAACCACTGCAGAATTGAAGTCACAACCAATTTTCACATAGTTAATAAAAGCTGCTCGCAAAGCAAAGGGACAGAAAAAAAAAATGATTTTTGATACAGCTTTAGTTGGAAGGCGGATTTATTTATTCATAACATCTCTTGTAGCTTCCGTTCCCTCTCATGAGGTGTGGAGGGTGCAGTTTCAATGACTCTGCTGTAATTTTTCTATAACTCTTCTACAGATGCTTTAATGTCAATCAGTCCTGTCTCTCTGTAGTAGCTGACTGTCCCCCTAGCACTGCAATTCTATTAATTCGATTCATATTGAATTCTATTGCTGTATTAAAGGGACAGTTGGCTAGCATGGGGAAGACAGGGTTGATTGACTAACCTGTGCAAGAATTACAGTAGAATTACAGCACGGATGCAGAAATTGTAGCCTGCTGCTCCATGGAGAAGTTTAAGTGGAAATGGGTCTGGGAGAGATGAATTACACCTATGAGACACTGCTAATAGTAGGAAAGTCTCCCTTACATGAAACCTCATTAAAACAATTTGGGAAAAAAAAATTAGGAAACCTAAACTTCATTTTGAAGTACAGTGGTTTTGAAAAAGAATACAAAATCATTAAAAGTTAGTATTTTTTAAACTACTGTTTGAAAATCTGTCTTTCTAAAGATTATAGTAATGTTATAGTGTCTTGACAGCAGTACTACTCTATGGCTTTGATCATCTAAATATCAGAGATATATTAAAAGCTGAAGAACAGTTTTTGTGAAGAGAAACAGGTAAAGTGTATTCATTAAAATACACTTTTACATTTTCATCCTGATTCTTCATTCTAAAGACAATTTAAAAACCATACATACAGAGTTTCCTTAAAATGGTATTGCTGAATTTAAATACAGAATAAGTAGATATTTTAGGGGAATTCCAGATATGTTATTAACATCTACAGACCAAAATCACTTACTTAAAAACCAGACAAATCTTGGTTTTGTTTTGTGTTGTTTTGTTTCAAAATGGTTTTTGGAAGTGATTTAACAGAATTTTAATATTTCTGAGTTAATAAATTTGTGTTATCATAGTTATATTTTAAGATAGCAGGATCATTACTGCATACAGAAACATAGTATAATAATTGAAAAACCTCACTATCAACTTGCTTTAATTTGCTGTGTTATGAACTTCACAAAGATACTGCCTATGCTATGAGAGATACATTTAGTAAAAGATTTATATTATCCATCTATATCAGTATCTTCAAAGTATTTTTCCAGTATATCATAGCTTTCAGCTGCTTCCATTTCATTTTGTAATACATTAGTGATCATATATGATATTATATAAAACATATATTAACTCAGTTGATTCTTCCATCCAAAGCTTCCAATCTAGAATACTTGTTTCTACAACTTGCAGCTCATTACTGTTGTTACTGTTTTTACTTCTTTGGTCCCAATTCTATTATTGTTGTAACTATTTTTTTTTTTTATTTGTCAGTTTCAGATAGTTTTGCTCACTGAAATAAATAAGGTGTACTGTACATTCAGATCAATAGGTAATAAAATTTAGCAGGATTTATTCTTGATATGAAATACCTGCCCCAGAACAGATTATATATACAGTTTTTACAAAAAGAATAGTACAGGCTTTGAGTAACTGTTCCCCAAACTAATAATACTGATAGCAGTTCTCTAGTATCTTTGCTTATAATTTTTAGCATGAATTACTCACACCAGCCTTTGGAATATCTAGAAACCTTTGATCTTCCTGATCATAGTTATTGTATGCACAGTTATGGGACTGCTACATAGTTACGACTGGATAGATTAATGTTCTGCTTCTGGCAAGGAACAAAAATCTCGAGATCCTGAAATGCATAAGTTTTTGGTGTGAAAACAGAGAGGATTCAGCACTTGTTTGTTCTGGTGCTTATTTACCCTCCCTGATAAATTATTAACTCCTCCACTCTGGATGTCCATTGGCATTACTTCATCCTATATATATCACTTGTCTTTGGTTGTTTGAATAAGGTAGTTCACGAGGTGACACTACATCACACACTGTTTGCCTAGTCTGCATTTAGCATTATGCTTCATTCTGCAGTGACTTGATAGAAATAGTGACAATCCAAATGGTATGCTAGATAATGTCTATGCTTAGATTTTAAGCACACTTCAAGCACGCAGAAAGGCTTAAGTCAGCTCATTTGATGAGGTGGGTCTGTAGCATCTGGCTACAGACTAGGAGAGACCCAGATGTTGTGGCTTTCCAAATGATGACAATTCTGTTTGTGCTTCCTTTACTTCTCTTGCCTTGCCCCCACAGACCTCAACTTCATGCCACTTTACTGCTACCTCTGTTAACCTGGAATAACTGTGGTCTGGAAATGGAGTACTACACTTACTGAGAAGGGCCCAACCATAGAAAGAAGGTTATATTTTTAACCCAATGAGTTTTCCCATCCAGTTCATCACATGTCCACAGAAGGACCTGGACTGATAAAGTGAAGAGGATGTATTACGGGAGCAGGATCAGCTAGATAAAGGCAACTTAAACTATTACTGTTTTTAAAAGACTGTTTTTGCTTTCTAGCAACCTATTGCCAGCATGTTGGGCCGAGACAGAAAGAAGGTGTCATGATCTTCCTGGGAAACATGAGCTCCCAGAACGACAGTGGGGAAGTAGGAAACAATATTTTTCCTGGATAGTGACAGTTTTACACTACAGGCTTCTACCTTATCCAGTAATTATCTTAGTAGAATCATCAACACATCACAAACCATATGATACTCTATTGATTTCTTGATGAAAGTCTAGGAATAAAGGTCTAGTTTGTATTTCAGATGAAATGCTGGTAGACACATATCCATTGTTTCTTGTTTATTAAGTTCAGTAATTGTTCAGTTCTAGCTATTAGTATGTAGTTTCTTCAAACTGTTTAATGCCTTACAAAGTATTTGGAAGCTTCTTACATAATTATTAAGTAACAGAGATATCAGAACCAAGAATTACTCTCTGCCACAAAAATTTCACGGGAGGGGAACAATTATAATCAATCTGTTTAAGACTTCTCTAGAAGAGAACAGAGTCATAGAAAAGCACTTTATCAAATTTTATAACCAAACTTAGGAACTGCTCTGATAATGAAATTAAGTTCATTTTATAAATATCAACTGGTATTACTGGTAGCTTATTATTTGCTTCTTTTTTGACTAAGTCCTGGACTGGTTTTTGTTTGTTTGTTGTTTTTTTTTTCTTTTGTCCAAAGACTGTTGTCAGACTACATCTACAGTTTTGTGTAAGAGTGGAGGACTCAGGTTGATAAAGTTAATTTCCTTGGCCTGCTTTTCCATAAAGTTAGGTATAAATTATATGCGGTCTTGTACTAAAAAAAAAATTAAAAAAAAATTAAAAAAAGAAGAAATGGAAGCATTATCTAGGTAATCAAAATCCATTAGTATTATTCAACAATTATTTTATGTTCATGGTATAAAGATTGCTCTGTTTCCTTTCAGAATTTTTAACATAAATACTTGTTCAACAGATTTCATCATCTCGGTCTACTAATACACCTATACCACTAGTAAGATTTTGTTCTTTGCGAGGGTTTTTGGCTGTTTTGGTTGGTTGGTTGGTTGGTTGGTTGGTTGCTTGGTTGGTTGGTTGGTTGGTTGGTTGGTTGGATATTTTTCCCCAGAAGCTAGACCTTATTCTTCTTATTCCTTGGACCCAATATTTTAGAGTACTGTCTTCAGTTTCATGTATAAATTCCGTGCTTTTATTTATTTCCTGGTTTTACTGCTTGCTTAATATTTTCTACCTTCACATTGATACAATTGAACTTTCATCAAATTTGTCCTGATTCTTGAGAGTCTTCTTATCTGTGGGCCTTGCTTGAACTCAATAGCAGTGCTTTTCTCTCAAAGATACCTCAAAGCACAGGTGTAAGAAATTCTTGCTTTCTTGTTTGGCTTCTCAGGGGAACTTATGTTAGATATTATTCTGTTACTTGAACTCTTTAACATATAAGGAAGGTCATTCAGAAGTCTAATGAGAAAGCATTTGACATTATTCTTTCAGTATGCATTCTCACCTTTATTGGAAGGATTTATTTGTATGCAAGTTACACTGCCTTTGCCAGTTGAGCAAAGTTAAAGCTGTGTAAGCTCTCTAGTGTGGATGTAAGTACAGCATATGAAAGTAACACATATTCATACAGATTAGACTTTACCTGTTCAGAAAAAGTTTCACAGTGTAGTTTTCTTCCATTTTGGTTATACATGTACAGCTGAAAAAAAGGTCACCAATTTTCTTTGCTTTAAGCTGAGTCATATCTGAACTGTACAATATAATACTGCCCTTTATCAGAATTAGGTGGGAAGCTGTTCTATGTTGTCGGGTTTATGCACTGAACTCTGATTTTTTTCCATGCATACAGTTGGATCTGTGTTAGGTTTTTTGGATGTATAGTCCAAGATTTAACAAAATTCTGGAACAGACTACTAAAGCAAATAATTTATAGAGTGTTATGACATTTGATTGTTTCTTTACTATTTGAAAATAAAAACAATCAGTGCGATAATACAAAAAAGACATAACAGAGTGAGCATATTAATAGTATGATGTTGCAATAATATTCACAAAAGAATGTGAATATGCTATACCAGCATATGGCAGAATTTGTGTGACTGTTTTAATAAGTAATGACCTTTTACATGCCTCACTGATACCTGCATGAAACTTGTGTGAGTATGAGACTAGTGTAGACAATGTTATTAATGGCTTCAGTTAACATGAGATTCAGACTGGGATACAGACAGGAGTTATCTGGTTTATGCTCATTCTAAAGAAAAATAAAGAAAGCATTGCAGTTTGGAAGAAGTAATTGAAGCTGAAAAAAACCCTAACTCCTCTGAAATTTACTAGATGTTCTTAATTAGAATCTCAACTTCGCATAGTTTCAGAAATTTAGTTGTTACTGGTTGATCATTTCACAACAATGATCGTCAGTGCTTTCTTTTCTCCCACCTACTTAGGAAGTTGCAACCTTTCCTGCAAGATATAGATCTTACAGGCACCCACACTTTTATAATCTTTTAATTGAACTACTGAGAGGAGTCTCTCTAAAAACATTCCTATTGAGTCTATTCAGAGATTGAAGCTGAAGTTGGATCTGCTGCTCTTGTGAGATCTGTAAGAGGTTAAAATCTTATGTGCCTATCCCACTTAACTCTCATTTTTTGATTTTCTTTCCCTCCTTTCAGAAATTACCACTCCAACAGCCCTCCTTTACACAACATTTTAATTAAACTATACCAAACTGAGGAAAAACTCATTATTTTTAAATATGTAAAGCTATTTGTATTGCCTAGACAGAATCTTTTTAGAGACCCAGGATACATGCACATCTGCCACTAAAGCAGAGGAGGTTAAATCAGAAAGTAGTGATCCTCTGTGTGTGACCTGGGAATGACACCCTTCTTATAGAGCTCTGCTGCAGCCAGAGCAGTTTGCCTGACCAAGCTGAAGTGTTCTATAATAACCTTCAGTACTTTGGGTTCTGCATGGGCTAAGTCTTCTTTTCCACATGCTGCTTAATATTTGCATTTTGACCTTAAAATTCTAACTGAGCTACACCTTCCCTTACATGAAAGGTTTCCTCATTTTTTTCACAAATGAAATGGGAATAAGTTTATCTATTCTTTTTTGTATTTTAAGAATCTAGAAGTAAAAGTGCTCTACAGTATTTTAGGATGATTTATTTGTTAACACACCACCAGAAAGCATTCTCTGATGTGCAGCTTGAACTTTTCCATTCTCACTTTAATCCTATTACTGCTGTTTAAATCCCTGTTTATCACCGTGAATGATTCTTCTTCTGCCTTGGATTTACACTTCCAAGATATTTAGAGACTGTTATCAAGTCCTCCTGTTTCAGCAAAGGTATAGTATATTGCACATATTTCATAAATTTAATTTTGTCTTCCTCTACCTGCTCTACAGTTTTGTGATAGTTTGTGTTGTCCACAATATTTTTACTTTTTGGCTAGGGTTTTGGTAATAATAAACCTTCAAAAGAGTATGCATTTCAGCTGTGCTGCTTATTGGGTGACACAAAACCCAATGGAAGTTAAGTAGCTGGTTTACA